>NW_007727611.1:85188-87878 GCF_000696425.1 Galeopterus variegatus | reverse complement strand
GGGTGGGAGCACCGCCGCGCTTCCCAAGCGGCGCACTTATCCAGTGCGCCACCGGGCTGGCCCGTAAATAAAGTTTTATTGGAGCACAGCCATGCCCATTGTCTATGTATTGCTTACGGCTGTCATACTACATGGGCAGAGGTGAGTAGTTGTGACAGAGAACATGTGGCTTGAAGGACTAAAATGTTTACTATGTGGCCCTTTAAGATAAAATTTGCTCCCTGTACCAAGGTATCACGGAGGGAACAACTGGGATGTTGCAGAACTGAAATGTGGGGGTGAAAATCATCTAGCACTGGCTAGTGGATGCTGCTGCTGTGTCTGAGGGGCACTATGGTGACAATGATGGGGACAACAACTAGGAAGAAGAAACAAAATGAAGACAGGAAGGAGCAAGTCCTTTCTTCCTCCTCCAGTCTCACTGTCTTCCTCTAGTGCCCCCCCGTTGGCAAAGACAGAGAGTCACTAGCAAAGCAGAAAGGTGGTTTGCAGAGTCACTGTCCTTTACCACAAAGCAGAATGTGGAGGGTGAGTGTTCAGCTGAGAGACAGTAGCCTAAGTACTGGTAAAAGGAGCAAGGTGCTCCTTTCCTATCCATCTCCAGGCAAACGAGTTTAGAGATGGAAGACAGGGTGGATTTCAAATAGGGAGGTCTTGCTGATTGTATGACTGTAGATTGCATGGTAGGACTCAGTTTCTGCATCTGTAATACAGTGATAAAAATGACAGTAATAATAGTAGTGGTAATAATAATAATACATCTGTTAATGAATACTCGGATATCTGGCCACATTCAGCCCTGACACCTAATATCAGTGCCCAGCACACCCATGGCTGGGGCTGCTGGTTGCCAGGTCTGCATGGATTTATGGCTGTAACTGGCTCTAAACGTGGGTCTGTGTGTGAGAGGGCTGTGCTCGCCCATACTCGCTGTCCCACTGTTGTGTCTGACTGTGTTAGCTGGCTAATGTTACTGTCCCTCTGCCCAGTCACTGTCACAAGCCTTATGTTTGTCTGGGCTTGCCAGTCAATAGCTTTCTTCCTTGGCCTGTTCTTTCTCAGCATCCTGAGGCCAGGGGCCTTGTCCATCTTGGTCGCTAACATTTCCCCAGAGCACAGGACAGGGCCTGGCACACAGAAAGTTCCCAACAAAGATTCCATCCAGGGCTGCATTTAACCTTAACCACCTGGTTTGATAGGTTTTGTTATCCACAATAAGTGAGGAAACTAAAGCCCAGAAGGGTTAAGTTACCTGTCTGATGTCACAAAGCAATGAATGTGGACAGCTGGACTCAAAGCCAGATCTCTCGTACTGGACTCTTGCTACCACCCTGAACATTCTGTTTTCTGGCCTCACCTTACAGGGGCCTTTCTGTACACCAGTTGACCCCAGTTCAGGGAGAGCTAGCTCTGCCCCCACGCAGCACAGGAGTTTTCTTGAAATAGAAATCAGCTATCTTCTTCATTTTAATAACTGCACAAAGGATATAAATCTAGCAATATGTGTGTGATCAGCAGCCCCACTTTTTTTCTCCCCCAAGAGGCAAATTTATGGGACAGCCACACTCAGGGGTCATTATTTCCCAATAGTTTATAGTATCAAGGCTCCTTTATTTCCCCCCAATAAATCTAATTTATATGGACTGGCAATCAAGCAGTGCATTTCCTGGCATGGGAAGACTGTGAATCATTCACAGTGCTTTAGGAAACTTGGGGAGATTAAGGTTTTGCATAATGCAAATCGGGTGGAGAAGATGTTTGCTCTGCCTCTCTGTGGATGCAATTAGAGCAATGAACACTAGGAGAAATTCATTTTCCAGGGACAGAGAAAGGTCTGCTTGGTATGCAAAAGAGCACAGTTATTTGTGACACAGGAGCCCAGAATGTGGTTAGCAAAGCATCCGCTGACTGTTTGATTTGCAGCTTTAAAGAATTTAAGTATGAATAAAACATTGAATTGATTTTTAAAGAACTGCTGTCAAATGGCATAAGATCAAAGCATTTGGGAAGGAACAAAAGTCGAGGCTGTATCTGTGATATCCCTGCTCTGGGCCCTGGGTTTTGAATTCTTTATGCTACCTGGAATTTTCTCCCACCAATGTTCTGCCTCTCCTAGTCTCATCAGTCCCAACTCAAGTCACTTCTTCCACGAAGTCCTCTCTGCTTACTCCAGCCTGCCTACCCCAGCTCCTTTGACCTCCAACTCAACTATTTACTGACCATTTGCTATGTGCCAGGCACTTGCTATTCTAGGAGCATGGGACAGAGCAGTCAGTAAAACAGACAAAAATCCCTGCTCTCTTAGAGCTAATGACCTAGTGAGGAGTGAGAGACCATAGACAAAACAGAGAAGTTATTTATATATTAGAAGATGCTAGGTGCAATGGAGAAAAGAGAGGGAGGGGGTAAAGAGGAAAGGAAATGCCAGGAGGTGGGGCTGGCTTGCAGATTTAGGCAGGGTGGTCAGGGAGGACCTGAGATGATGACATTTATAGGGACCTGACAGAGGTGAGGAGAGGCATGAGCTGTAGCTGGGAAGAGTGTTTCAGGCTCAGGGAGTAGGCACCGTGGCACAGAGTCCCTGGGGGTGGAGGAACGGCAAAGGCTGCTGTGGCTGGAGTAAGTGGGGTCCAGACAAGCAGAGCCAAGGTCACAGAAAGCCCATTCATTTATTCATTCACCAAATTTAT
>NW_007727611.1:79884-84679 GCF_000696425.1 Galeopterus variegatus | reverse complement strand
ATCAGATGAGAAGCATCCACAGTCTCCTACCCAGGAGCGCTGTGACCAGACCCTGGCCCTGTGCAGGCCCCACGTCAAAGAGCAGCTGGATCTGGGAGAGGAGAATCCCCGGCCCGGAACGGGGAGCCTTCAGGGAGTGAGTCACTCTGGGGCTTGAGTCACTCTGGGGCTTGAGGCTCTCTGGGAACGCGGGGCCAGGCCTCCTCTCCAGGCCCCATGGGCTGCGGGAGGTGTCCTCAGCAGCAAAGGGTCTGGTCCACGGAGGCTGGGGGTGGGTGGGCAGAGGAACTGGCTGCTGAGGGGGGCGGAGCAGGGCAGTGTCTGGGCTCTGCTGCTTGGCTCTGACCTCAGGCTGACCTGAGGCTTGGGCAGCGACACTCTCACCTGCTGGGGCCTCCTTGACTCCTGCTCCCGCCCTGACTGCCTACGCTCCACTCTTCACAGTCCCCTTGGGGACCTAGATCTGATCATGTCTCCCTTGCTTAGAACCTCCCATGGCTCCCATAGGAAGCCCCGGCCTGTGTGGCCATGCCAGTGACCTTGCCCTCTGAGCCAGGTCATGCCAGGCACTCCCAGGATACGTGACGTGATCCTTCAATGACGTCTGGGTGGGGCTGTGGTTATCTCCTCCTTTCTCACCGGGGAAGCCCCATCAGCACTTGTTGAATGAATGAATGAATGAATGAGCACTGGGGTGACCCCCGCTTCTCTGCTGCAGGAGGTCTTGGGAGGGGGCAGTGGAGGGGGCTGTGAAGAGCTCGGTGGCAGCTGCTCCCTTTAGGGGATGTTTTTTCTTGGTCCCAGCAGCAGTGTCCTGCTCTGCTCTTTGCCGGGGGCAGAGGGGGTCTGGGTGTCACTTTAAATAGAAGTTCCACTCCCACTCACCAGGCCGCTGGACATTCAGCCTGCTGGCTGCTCCCGTCCTGCGCTGGCTGCTCCCGTCCTGTGCTGGCTGCTCCTGTCCTGTGCTGGCTGCTCCTGTCCTGTGCTAGCTGCTCCTGTCCTGCAGCCTCCGAAGGCTGGGGGAGGGGAGGGAACAGATGCCATTTCTGTCTGTAGATGATGGACAGGGCTCGGGGGACAGAGGTGCAGGAGCGAGAGGCGCCATCAGAGGCATTTGTCCAGGGCCTGCTCCAGCCACCTGGTATGGATGTGACCTCATGTCCACACTGCCTGGAGAGGCTGGCTTGGTGGACATATGCCTGGCCATCTCTCTCATTGTTATGTGAAAGGCGGAGGGACATGGCATGGGGGTCTGGGGGCTGCCATCTGCTCCTGGGAGCCGCATTGTACTTAGAGCCACATGTCCGCGACAGGGGTGGAGGGGCCAGCTCCAGGCAGAAGGTCAAGGGAAAGGAAGAAGCCAACAGAGGGTGGCTTTCAGGGTTGGTCACGCAGAGGGTGGACTCTAAAGAACAGACTATTCTGGGCAGCTGTCACCAACTGTGCCCATCCCTTCCGAGGCAGCTCTGGGCCCAGCCCAGCTTGGGTGTGCCCCTTCCTCACCCAGGGCTAGTTGTTTGTTGTAGCAGGTGCTCACCCTTTCTCAGCTGGTCAGTCCTGGAGCCAGGTTCTGGGCTATCTCCTCTGGCTCCAAAGTCTGTGCCCACAGGCCACCCTGCCTCAAACACTCGGTGGCCAGAATTCTGGGGATGCCCCTCAGGCAGCACCTGGTCAGTGACCAGGAAGCTACGCCCCTGGGAGGCTCCCTCTGTCGCCCACCCTCCTGGGCCTGGACAGCCTTGACACCCTGGCCAGAGGTGGCCCAGGATGAGGGTGCAGGGAGGGGTGCTCCAGGGAGAGAGCAGGAGGGGACAGGCCCATCGTCCTCTGACTCTGCAGCTGCAGACATGTGTCTATGGAAGGAAGAGACTGAGATCTGTCATCTCTTTCTGCAGGGACCTGCACTGGGAGGGCTCTGTGGGGTTCAATAAGTGCCTGGGTCAGGATGACCTGCTGTCTCACTACAGACATCCCTCTGGGGCCCAAATCCGAGGCAGATGTGTCTGCTGCTGTGCAATGCTGACCTCAAAGGGATTCCTGCTTTAGTGGAAACTTGGTATGTCCCTTTCTGAGCAGTTTCATTCAGGGTTGGGGATTAGGTGGCTGTCAGGGAGGAAAGGCACTGCCCGCGTGGAGCAGAGCCTGCAGGAGCATCTGTGAGGCTTGTTTGGTGACTGGGAAAGTAGGTAACCTAGACCTCTTATGCTCTTGACCTTCAGATGTGACAGAGGAGGGGCCATTCAAGGGGCCCCAGCAGGGCGGCCTATATTGGGTCTGAAGTCCTGGGAACTGAGGGGGAAATGCCAGGCCTGGCTGTCCCCACACAGCTGTGTTCATTTCTCTCCCTCTACACCTGCCTGTGCTCACTGGAAGGAATGCACAGATATTCTGTTTGTAATTAAAAAGTAATTTAATTACCCACTGAAAACGAGGTTCCAGAATTAATATTGAAATGAATTCTAGCTGTGCCATACAATGTCATTCTGTTTGTAATTAAAAAGTAATTTAATTACCCACTGAAAAAGAGGTTCCAGAATTAATATTGAAATGAATTCTAGCTGTGCCATACAATGTCTTTTATCCCTGCTCATTAGCAAACTGGAAGGGTCCAGGAGAGATGGCCCCCGGGGGTTCCTTCCCAGGCAGCTGTCACAGGCACTGAAAGCTCTGGGGGAAGTTACAGACCAGGACACCTCCAGACCCAGAATGACCAAAGGTCCCAGCAAGATGTGGTTGGAGCAGTTATTACCAGCCAAGAGCCAGACTGCGGAGTTGGAACCCGGCTCAGACATGCAGCAGCTCTGTGGCCTCGGGCAAGTTACTGAACCCCTCTGAGCCTCACGTGGAAAATAAGAACGATAACGGTCCCCACCCCCCTCACCCCATAGGGTTGCTGGGAGGACTCAGTATCCTCCTTCAGGTCTTGACTCTGATGTCACTTCTGAGTGAGGCCATCCTTGGCCACCCCATTTAATGTCCAGTCCAGCCCCTTGCCACTTCCTGTCCATTCCCACCTTCAGTTCTCTTCCTGGCACTTAGCACCATCAGACAAACCAGGTATTTCACTTCTTTACTTTTTTTTTTTTTTTTTTTTGGTTTTTTTTTTTTTTNACATTTATAGGGACCTGACAGAGGTGAGGAGAGGCATGAGCTGTAGCTGGGAAGAGTGTTTCAGGCTCAGGGAGTAGGCACCGAGGCACAGAGTCCCTGGGGGTGGAGGAACGGCAAAGGCTGCTGTGGCTGGAGTAAGTGGGGTCCAGACAAGCAGAGCCAAGGTCACAGAAAGCCCATTCATTTATTCATTCACCAAATTTATCCATTCATTCACTGAATACTTTGGAAGTCCCACTGTGAGCCAGAACCTGCTGTTCTAGGGGCTGGGAATCCAGCAGTAGACACGACAGGAAGGTCTCTGCTCTCTTGGGCTCATGATCTGCTGGAACAATAGCAAATAAGCAAATAAGGTAATTTCAGAGAGTGATCTGGAGATGTAAGAGAGTGCCATGGTAGAGAAGGTGATAAGGGATAAGGGGCAGGGATAAGGGTATACCACAGGGCGAGGAAATGACGGCGTGGCAGGGGGAGTTGCTTTCCCAAGGTGGGCAGGGAAGCCCAGTCCCCACCGACCTCCAGACCCAAGATCCCAGCAGAATTCTCTCCCTGTGTGCTCTGGAGTCACTCTTGTCTTTCCTTAAGTCCTTTTAGCAGATGAGAAAACTGTGGCTCCTTCTGGGAGAGGCCCTGGCTTCTGCTTTTTGGCCTCTCTCCACAGAGTCTGGGGACTCGGGGGATAGAATGACCTCCCTTCTGCTTCTCATGGGGCCATCATGAGGCTGTAGGAGGTTATCAGATGAGAAGCATCCACAGTCTCCTACCCAGGAGCGCTGTGACCAGACCCTGGCCCTGCGTAGGCCCCATGTCAGGGAGCAGCTGGATCTGGGAGAGGAGAATCCCCGGCCCAGAACGGGGAGCCTTCAGGGAGTGAGTCACTCTGGGGCTTGAGTCACTCTGGGGCTTGAGGCTCTCTGGGAACGCGGGGCCAGGCCTCCTCTCCAGGCCCCATGGGCTGCGGGAGGTGTCCTCAGCAGCAAAGGGCCTGGTCCAGGGAGGCTGGGGGTGGGAGGGCAGAGGAACTGGCTGCTGAGGGGGGCGGTGTCCGGGTTCTGCCATCTGGCTATGACCTCAGGCTGACCCAAAGCTTGGGAAGCGACTCTCTTACCTGCTGGGGCCTCCTGGGCTCCTGCTTCCACCCTGACTGCCTACACTCCACTCTTCACAGCCCCTTGGGGACCCAGATCTGATCATGTCCCCCTTACTCAGAACCTCCCATGGCTCCCATAAAGAGCCCCGGCCTGTGTGGACATGCCAGTGACCTTGCCCTCTGAGCCAGGCCATACCAGGCACTCCCAGGATACGTGACGTGATCCTTCAACAACCTCTGGGTGGGGCTGTGGTTATCTCCGCCTTTCTCACTGGGGAGGCCCCATCAGCACTTGTTGAATGAATGAATGAATGAGCACTGGGGTTACCCCCACTTCTCTGCTGCACGAGGTCTTGTGAGGGGGCAGTGGAGGGGGCTGTGAAGTGCTTGGTGGCAGCCGCTCCCTGTAGGGAACGTTTTTCCTGGTCCCAGCAGCAGCGTCCTGCTCTGCTCTTTGCCACGGGGGTCTAGATGTCACTTTAAATGGAAGTCCCGCTCCCACTCACCAGGCCACTGGACATTCAGCCTGCTGGCTGCTCCCGTCCTGCGCTGGCTGCTCCTGTCCTGTGCTGGCTGCTCCTGTCCTGTGCT
>NW_007727611.1:68408-78884 GCF_000696425.1 Galeopterus variegatus | reverse complement strand
GGATCCGAACCCTCGGGCGGGAGCGCCGCCGCGCTTCCCAAGCGGCGCACTATCCAGTGCGCCACCGGGCCGGCCCATCACTTCTTTACTTTTTGATCATTGTCTGGTGACTGCTGTGAAATGCAAGGTCCTACAATGCAGGGTTTTTTGGGGGTTTGTTTTGCTCATTGCTTTACTCCTAGAAGCCATAATAGTTGCTGGCACGTAGTAGGTGCTCAGTAAAGACTTGTTTGGGTGGAATAATGAATGAATGGACGTGTGAATGAGTGAATGAATGAATGAGGTGTGGAGCCCTCAGAGCCCTAAGGGGTGCTATAACACCAGCGCTGCCCATCGGCTCCCGCTTCCCCTCTCTAGGCCTTTTCCTTCCATTTATTCAGTCAGCACTTACCTGTTGAGTCCCTGCTAAGTGCCAGGTACTGTTTCTAGGCACCCTGTGAATACAGCAGTGAAAAGAAATGGTGTAAATTTATGTTCTCCTGAAGTTTATACTTCGTGACAGGAGACACTGAACAAGTAAATGGTTAAGTATGAAATCTGGTGTCAGACTGTGGTAAGTCTTAGGATGAAGAAACTTGTCAGAGGAAGGGGACGAGAGTACCGGGTGCCACGTCAGCCAGGGAGGTCCCAGGGGTCCTTTGTGGGCAGAGACCTGGCGGCTTTGGGGAGCCAGGCGGACAGGGGCGCTGGGGGGGTGGGGACAAGCAGGGAGGAAGGGGCCGGAGCGGAAAGAGACAGTGTGTGCGGTTTGCTCCGGACTCGTTTCCTTCTAACAAACCCCGTCCACCTTCTCAGGGCGGGAAGTTCTCCCGGAATAGTCCAGAACTCGCCCCTCACGCCCATTGGTCAGACGTGGTCACGGCCCGCCAATCACGGGCAGGGGGCGGGGTCTGGTGCCAGGCGAGCCGCCTGATCCCCGGATGCTGCCACCCTGGGGTGGGCACGTGCTTCAGACAGAAGTGGGGTGGGCAGCAGGAGGGGGCGCAGGCGGTGAGGAGGTACCCCGACCGGTGTGGCCACAGCCTCACAGTGTGAGATCCAGGACACGCAAGTTGCTGGGCCTGGGCCTGTGTGTCCTGAAAATGGGGACAGTGCTCCAGGGAGTCGTTGGGAAGATGAAGTGGGTGCTGGGAGCAGAGAGCTGAGCGCAGCGCGGACACAGAGTCACCGTCAGCAGGGAGGGCGCTGGGGTCACCAGGGAGTGAGGGGGCTGGAGGGGATGAGGCCAGAGCCCTAATGGGGCTGGATCCTGTAGGGCCCCCAGGCATGTGGAGACTAACTTGCCGCTCCTATTAATAACCTGTAATAAAGGTTGAAAAGTAAGAATGCCAACTGCTGGGGCTGAGACAGGCTAGGGGTCCTCATCTTACTGTGCAGAACTGCCAGTTCTCCTGCCTTCTGCAGACGGTTCCAGAAGTCTCTGGGATTCTCTTTCAGACCCTGGTAGGGCAGGTTCGTGGACCCTAGGATCAGGAGGTCTTGCAGGAAGCCTGAGCAGCCCACGACCCCCATCGACCAATGGGCTGATCAATACCCTGTAGCTGAAGCTTCCCCACAGGGGACTGGTTCCCAGAACTGGGCTCTTAGGTCAAGGGCGATGATTAGCAGGGATGCTGGGGGCTTGGCTTCCTGGATGCCCTGGCTGGTGGGTGGACACAGGCCTCCTGAAGTGGCTCTCATCAGTCATAGCAGGTGGGAGCCAGGACCTGCAAGCAAATGAGGGCAGGACCACAGGGCAGGAGCAGAGCGAGTATTTGCATGGTGGGTGCCCACTGGGCAGTGCTGGGGTCTGTCCTGACTTACCCGCTGCTGGCTGTGTTGAACATCCCCTGGCCCTTGCAGACACCTGTGGGTGGATCTGAATCTGGGCCACCCAGTTGTGACCCCTGCAGTGGGCCCTTGATAACTCTCTGTTGGATTGGTGGCGGAAGCTGGGCCTGGGGAGGCCTGTCACGGAGCATCATGGGCCCCACAGCTGCTGAAGGGCGGATTTCCCAGGGCCTCCAAGTATTTTCCTTTCACTTGTCTTCTCCTTCTCACTCTGCCCCTGCCCCTCCCTCCTTCTCTGGTCAGGCACAACTGACATTTGAACCCGGGGAGGTCTGGGGATTGTGGAGTCTGAACAGACACTGCCAGGGGCTGAGGAATTACCCAGCAGCTGTTGGGCCCCAGGCTGCTGGGGGTTTGCTTCAGCCCCCAGCCTCGGGGGGAGGATGAAGACTGCAGACCCTCACCCGGCACAGGCCACACAGAGGCAGTCTGTTCACCCCTGGGCGGGGGCAGTGCTAGGTGCTGGGGACATGAGAGGAAACAGACCCTGTTCCCAGCATAGGACAGACTGTGCACTGAATCTGGTCCTCACTCTCAGGTGAGTAGGAAATACACCTGGCACCCTCCCACCTGCCATCCCTCTCCCTCCCATTTAAATTTCTTATTCCAAGGCACCATTCCACTGGAAGTGAGGAGTTGTATAGTGTTCTGTTTTACATTTAGATCTATGATCCATTTTGGGTTAATTTTTGCACAAGGATGAGACTTAGGTTGAGGTCCATTTTGTGTGTGTGTAGATGACCAGTTGTTCCAACACCATTTATTGAATATACTATTTGTTTTCCATTTGATTTACTTTTTTTGTACCTTTGTTAAATGTCAATTGGCTGTATTTATATGGGTCTGTTTCTAGATGTTTTGTTCTCTTTCATTGATCTTTGTGGTGATTCTTTTATCCGTATTACTCTGCCTTGATTTCTATAGCTTTACAGTTAACCTTAAAATTGGGTAGTGATTCTTGTAAACTTATTGTCCTTTTTCAAAATTGTTTTAGCTATTTTAGTTCTTGCTTTTGCCTACACATTTTAGACTTGGCTTATTTGGATGTATAAAATTTCCGTTGGCCTTTTTATTAATATTGTGTGAAATCTGTAGATCAACTTGGGGAGAATTGACATCTTTACTATTTTGGTCTTCCAATCCATGAACATGGTATATCTTTCTGTTTATTTAGGTCCTCTTTGATTTCTTTCATCAGTGTTTTGTAATTTAAAGGATACAAATCTTGAACATGGTTTTATATTTATATTTCATATATTTGTATTTCATTTGGGGGGAGCTCTTGTAAGTGGTATTTAAGTTTTTTCTAATTATACATTACTATTGATTTTTGTGTGTTGACCTTGCTAATCTCACTATTAGTTTTAGGAGGGTTTTGTTTGTTTTTTAGATTCCTAGGAGTTATCTATATAGACAATCATGTCAAATGCAAATAGGGACAGTGTTATTTCTTCTTTTCCAATCCATATTCCTTTTATTTCTTTTCTTGCTTTTAAAAAAATGGCACTTAAAAAAATTTTTTTTGGCCAATATTTAAAAAAACAACAGGTAAATTCCCACCAAAGCTCCTGACTTCTTTAAAAACGAGAAAAGTAAGCTGCACAGGGTCTGCCTTCTGTCACACAACAACTTGGTGGAGCTGAGGAGTGGCCACCCCTATGTATGGGACAATGCTCTCCTGCAGCCCACACTGGCCATTCACTCACCAGCCATTGCACACCCCTTCTGGCATCTGAATTTGCAGTCCCTGACCTTGTAGGCGAGTCCTGGAGGATGGCAGAGAGTGCTCACTCTTCATCCTTTTTCCCAGGTGCAGAAGCTATGGGGTGATGTTTACATGCCCCAGGTGACAGTGAAGTAGCAGAGGGCCCGGCTGCTGCTTGTTGGTCACCAGGGCTGCAGAAGGAAGCGCTCCATGCTCCATCTATAGCCCCAAGGAGTCAAAATCCCAGTGCAGAGCCTCCCACCCCAGCACGCCCTCAAGTGAGAAACACCTGTTAACATCCCTGCACTGTTTGGAAAAGAAATTCATAAAATAATGCAACCTAGCCACACACGTCATTTCATAAAGGTCAGTAAATGCCCTAACCATAGTATAAAGTGAAATAACAGTAATTCTACTAAATGTTATTTATTCTCTGATAAAGCATTTCCCATATGTAAGCCTCTGAGTGTGGCCGCACTGGAACAGCATCGTCAGTGTTCATGTGTTAAGTGCAGGAGGACAGTGAGTGCAGCGGTGACAAATGAAGACTCACGTGTGTGGCGCTGGTCACCTGTGCCATATGTAGACGATATTCCCTCACTGTCAACGGTCCACACTTTCCTAACTCTAGGAAGAGGACAGAAGGAAAAACCATTGTGGTGACAGGTCAGTGTCCTTTCCTTTCCAGGGTACAGGCCGTGCTCTCTGTCCGTGGAGCCTCCTGCTCCTGAACTGCCATTGGAGATCCAGAACACTGATGTCCAGGGAGGCAGGTGTACAATGCACTGGCAATCGGGGGCTCAGGAGGACACCTCTTGCCACAGTCCTGGACTGTGTCCCCAGGTCTCCAGCCATTTGAGCTCCAGGTGCCCACAGAGGTGATGTGCTGTCGACACACCCAGTATCAAAGGCTGTGCCTTCCCTCCCCACACCCACCCCAACATTCTTGTCCCAAATAGATGCACTTGCACTTGTCAGCACCACGCTCAGCCAGTGAGCAAACCGGCCATCCCTATATAGGATCCGAACCCGACCAGCATTCTTGTCCCAAATAGATGTACTTGCACTTGGATCCTAGAGTCAGGGCCTGCCTCTGGGGAGACCAAACTAAGACGCCAACTGCCTGTGATTCTGGGCACTTGCACTTGGATCCTAGAGTCAGGGCCTGCCTCTGGGGAGACCAAACTAAGACGCCAACTGCCTGTGATTCTGGGCTCAGATCCTCACGAGCGGGTTCATCTTCATAATGTCCAGCAGGACATGAGAAGCCCAGGTGGACTCGACATGGGCCCCAGTTGTGCAGGACTGTCCTGCACACTGAGGGCATGATGGCAGCACCCTTGGCCCCACCCACAGCTTGTCAGGGGCCCCGGTTATCACGATGATAAAAATATCGCCACAATTTTCAGAACTTGCCTGGATGTTAGGACCACCCACGTTGAGAATTCCTACGACTGATCCCTCCAGACTGGGAATGTGGAATCTGCAGTCTGGACAGATCACCTGAGAGCTTTGGTGTGTGTGGAGCAGAGATTGTCTGCCCCTGGCCCCCCTCCCATTTCCATCTGTCTCACACTCCTGTCCGCCTCCCCATTTTGGCAGGAGGGAAGACATTTGTCCCACACCTCTGCTCACACCGTTATGCCTGGGGTGCCTTCCTTGGAGGGCATAGAGCACAGTTTGGCTGCCCATAGGTTGAAGAGTTCCCCAGCTGTGTTTGTTTGATTCATGGAGATGGCCCACCCAGTGTTTTGAAAAATTGAATTTGTGGCCAACACATAATAATTGCATGATTTTACATTTTAAAAATCATATTTTCAGCTTCTCTTGAAAGAAGAGGAGGATCTGGGAACACTGAGGTGATATTTGGACTTGGCAAAGATCACTGGAGGTGAGTAGTGACTGTCTTTCTAGACTGAGTCTATGATCCCCACTTTGCCACAGTCACCACTGCTCCCTTATGTCCTGCACCTGGCCTACATCATTCACTTACACCCCCTGCCTTGCCCTATTACTGTTTGAGTTTGTCACCCTGCTAGACTGTGGACTCCATAGTGAGACAGAGGTTATTCCACTCTCTGAGCCTCAGTTTCCCTCATCCTTAAAATGGGGACGACAGTGGTCCTCATGTTGTAGAGCTGTTGCAAAAACAAAATGAGGTGATGCACGTAAAGTGCCTGGAACATAAATGCTCAACAGAGTTAGCCAATCTTATGATGATTATGATTATGTTTTATAAAGTTATGTNCCCAACATTCTTGTCCCAAATAGATGCACTTGCACTTGTCAGCACCACGCTCAGCCAGTGAGCAAACCGGCCATCCCTATATAGGATCCGAACCCGTGGCCTTGGTGTTATCAGCACCGCACTCTACCGAGTGAGCCACAGGCCGGCCCTGATGCACTTGCACTTGGATCCTAGAGTCAGGGCCTGCCTCTGGGGAGACCAAACTAAGACGCCAACTGCCTGTGATTCTGGGCTCAGATCCTCACGAGCGGGTTCATCTTCATAATGTCCAGCAGGACATGAGAAGCCCAGGTGGACTCGACATGGGCCCCAGTTGTGCAGGACTGTCCTGCACACTGAGGGCATGATGGCAGCACCCTTGGCCCCACCCACAGCTTGTCAGGGGCCCCGGTTATCACGATGATAAAAATATCGCCACAATTTTCAGAACTTGCCTGGATGTTAGGACCACCCACGTTGAGAATTCCTACGACTGATCCCTCCAGACTGGGAATGTGGAATCTGCAGTCTGGACAGATCACCTGAGAGCTTTGGTGTGTGTGGAGCAGAGATTGTCTGCCCCTGGCCCCCCTCCCATTTCCATCTGTCTCACACTCCTGTCCGCCTCCCCATTTTGGCAGGAGGGAAGACATTTGTCCCACACCTCTGCTCACACCGTTATGCCTGGGGTGCCTTCCTTGGAGGGCATAGAGCACAGTTTGGCTGCCCATAGGTTGAAGAGTTCCCCAGCTGTGTTTGTTTGATTCATGGAGATGGCCCACCCAGTGTTTTGAAAAATTGAATTTGTGGCCAACACATAATAATTGCATGATTTTACATTTTAAAAATCATATTTTCAGCTTCTCTTGAAAGAAGAGGAGGATCTGGGAACACTGAGGTGATATTTGGACTTGGCAAAGATCACTGGAGGTGAGTAGTGACTGTCTTTCTAGACTGAGTCTATGATCCCCACTTTGCCACAGTCACCACTGCTCCCTTATGTCCTGCACCTGGCCTACATCATTCACTTACACCCCCTGCCTTGCCCTATTACTGTTTGAGTTTGTCACCCTGCTAGACTGTGGACTCCATAGTGAGACAGAGGTTATTCCACTCTCTGAGCCTCAGTTTCCCTCATCCTTAAAATGGGGACGACAGTGGTCCTCATGTTGTAGAGCTGTTGCAAAAACAAAATGAGGTGATGCACGTAAAGTGCCTGGAACATAAATGCTCAACAGAGTTAGCCAATCTTATGATGATTATGATTATGTTTTATAAAGTTATGTAGACACACAGTGCAGGTCAAGGGTGAGAACTCTTGAGTGTCGCTGCCAGGTTCAAATCCCAGCCTTGCCAATTCATTGCTGTGTGGCATTGGGCAAGTTACTAACATCTCTAACACCCAGTAACCTCGTCAGTAACCTGAATGATAAAAATCACAGCAACTTCCTGGGGCTGTGGAGTGATGTGTGAGCTAACGCAGCTCAGAGGCCCACAGCAGGCACTCCAATAAGCAACAGCTGCATGTATCCGTGTGTCACCTACATTTCCCAGTCCTTCCTGTCTAAGTCAAGCCCTCGTGAACTTCAGGTGCCACTTCAGTTCTGTCTCCTCCAGGAAGCCTCCCTGACACCACAGGCTATGGGCTCCCTCATATATCATGCTTCTGATCAGTGCCAGATGTCCCCAATTCAGCATGTCAGGCATGTTGTCTCCACAACCTATAACAATGATGATGATTATGGTAATGACAAGAATGAATGGTTATTGAGCCCTTAATATGGGCTGAGAATTGCATTTCATTCTGTGAGCCACCTTGTTTAATTGACCAAGAGCAGATGTGACCTTGGCTGTCATCCCTGCACCCACCAGGCCTCCTGGCAGGAGGGAAGGATCAGGACACGTATTTGTTTCCTGGCACCTGCTGTGTAGTGGGCACTTTCACAGACGCTGACTCCCTGAACCCAGCATGATTGGGTTTACCATTACCCCCATTTCACAGATCAGGACACTAAGGCTCGGAGAGTGAGGTGACCTGCCCAGGCTCACACAGCCAGTGAGTGGCAGAGGGCAGTCATGTACTCAGGTGTGTTTGGTGCCTGACTCTGCCATATGGACTCTGCCATGTCTCCACCTGGCGTTTCCTCCAGCTATGAGTGGGAGGAATATTCCACAAGGCCAGTTGGCCCTGGGCGGGCTGTTGGCAGAGAGAACAGGGCAACAGTTTGCAGACAGCAGTTTGGGGTCCCCAATCCCATAAGCTCTGTTGGACACACTCCACATAAGGACCCTGGGCCCCCTAAGGAGGATGTGTGCTCACGTCTGGGAGGGTCAAGGAGCTGATGAGAACGAAGGCCCCTCCCTGCACAGCCCTATCCCAGCCCTGACTCCTCCAGTCACTGACAGTGGGATTTCAGCATTTTTGAGTGATTTGGAGGAAAGTCCTGGGGACTCTCATCTCTAACTTCTCCCCTCTCCTCGCCTCCACTGTTCACCTCTAGGACTCTGACCGTCAGAATGAATGCCGCACCTGCAATGTGCCCGGTGTTTCTTTGAAGTTCTTTCTTTGGTCTTTGGGTTGCAAGTGGCAGAACCCAAACCAAATTGGCCCCAAAAGAAAACCATGAACAAAGAAACAAAAAACCACCTGGCTGGCTTGTACATGTTGACAATATAGCTTCAGGCATGGCTACATCCAGGGGCTCTCCCAAAGTCGTGAAGCTGCCACATCTCCATCTCTCAGCCCTGCTCCCCTCTGTGTTCTCAGGCTCTTCTGCATGGTGGCACGGTGGGACACCAGCAGCTCCAGGCTTCCCTCCACCACCTCAGCAGCCTCAGCAGAAACTGGACCCTTCCTTCCAGTGAGTCTGGTAGCATTTATTGGCCCAAATCAGGCCACGTGGATCTTACTGGCCAGACTTAGGTCACATGACAGCCCATGCAGAGGAGGCAGTTAAACCACATGGACTGAGGGTGGAGAGGAGTTTCCACAGTGACCCCAGGCCCCGTATCAGGTGCAAGGTGTGGCGTTTGTACCCATGGCAGTAGCACTGGGTCCCCAGAGAACAATCCTGCCCAGGACTTGGGGCTTTGTTGCTGCTGCCAGTGTAACCTCCAAACCTGCCTCTCTGGTCCTCCTGGAGGTTCCAGAGCCCCTGATTACTCTTTAATCCATCACTTTCTCTGTTCAGACCAGCCGGAGTGGAGTCTCTGGTTTGCAAGAGGAGCTCTGATACTCTGATGGTAAAGCCTCATTTTACAGATGGGAGGCTGAGCCCCAGAGAGGGGAAGCCACTCCTCAGGGTCACAGCCTGTAAGTGGTGGGGATAAGATTTGAATTGGGGAGTCAGAAAGGTGGGTGCCTGCTCCAATCTACACCAAAGTGGGTCTCCATCCTGTAGGCTGGGCCCTCAGCAAGGCTGTCTGGGGCCAGGGGACTGAGCCGGTGCAGGGGACTGAGCTGGTGTCTGTGGCTGGGGCGTCCTTGCAGGGAGGGGCCTGGGCCTGGCCTGTGGCTTCCTGTAGGCTGAGTCCTGCTCTGTCCAGGCCAATCTTAACAGACTCAGGGCGGGTGAGGGATGCAAAGGTGAACCTGATGAGCCATTGATTTTTCAGCAGGAAGCTGCCCTGGCCCCAGCGCATTTCCTCCTAATGGAGGGAAAATAAAATGCAAAGCAGAGTGGCCCTGGCATGGGGCCCCCTCGGGCACCTCACTCATTCCTGGGGCTTCTGGAGGTGAGGCCAGAGGTGGACTTTTCTGGGGGTGGCCCAGGATGGGAGAGGCTCTTGGTCATGTTCCAGCTCTATGTCCCACCATCTCACAATGTCTCAAATCCTCCCATGGCTCAGGCATTCAGGCCATTTCTAAACAGGGACAGGACAGAGCTGTCACCCGACTGCTCAAGCCAAACCTGAGAGCCACCTGGAGCCCTCAGTGTCACTTTCCACTTTAACTCCAAGGTGGGCCCCTCTGCATACCTGCCCTGCCCATACTTAGCTGGGGCCACTGTCACCTCTCCCTAGACCACTGCAGACACCTCCTCCCGTCTCCTTTCCTGACTGTGGAAACCAGTGGGACGACCCATTCTTAATGGGATCACTCAGATCCTTGGGAGGGAGTTGCATGTAGATCCCACCCATGTCGTCAATGCCCACTACAACCCCCAGTGACAACCACGCGACCAGAACGAGAAATTTATGTAGACTCTTCCTCCTGTGGGCACAGAGGATCGACAAACCTCTGTGGATTTATGGTTTGTCCTTCTCACTTCTCCACTCCAAGAGTGTTTGGGGGAGACTTATGGAGGAAATAACAGTGTGAAACCTGAGTTACTTAGAGCTTAGGTATGTCACCCACAGCATCTTTGGTGGAAGGAAATTTCTTTGTGATGGCCACTGTCTGAGTTGATGACATCACCTAGTTTCTCTCGGGAAGCTCTGCCCCCAGCTCCTCGGCCTCTTCCCAGAAGTCTCCTCTGGGATTCCGGATCACAGGGAATGGTTTCTCGGAGCCCTGAGGCAGCCCTGCCCGCCCGCTCACTGGGGGTTTATTTCCTCCCTCCTCACCAGGCCCTGCCCACGGACCCTGCCTCCTCCGGACACGCCTCCTCAGCTCTCAGACGCGGCTCACGCCCTGCAAATGCCCAGGGCTCTCCTGGGGCTTTTTCCTAACCAAGGACTCAGTATCCAACAAATCACGAATAGGACCATATTA
>NW_007727611.1:56595-68112 GCF_000696425.1 Galeopterus variegatus | reverse complement strand
GACCCTGCCTCCTCCGGACACGCCTCCTCAGCTCTCAGACGCGGCTCACGCCCTGCAAATGCCCAGGGCTCTCCTGGGGCTTTTTCCTAACCAAGGACTCAGTATCCAACAAATCACGAATAGGACCATATTATGTCACACTATGCTATAAAAGCAAAGATACAACTTTAAACCTCTGTAAATATTTAAAAGTAATGAAATTATACTCCAAGTCTTATAAAGATGGCCATAAATCTATAGTCCATGTTGATTATACGTGGGTCCTCCAATGTAATAAAAATGTACACATCATACATTATAAATGTACTGCTCTGGGCCCATAAATTTGATGTAAAACTAACATATGAGCTATAATGGGCATTAAACATTTCATTAACACTAGCTTTGCTTGTCTTCTTAGAATTTAGGATGTCTGTTTTGGAATCACTTGGGTGGCCCAAGACTGTGATAAAAAGTTAATGTGGGAAGGTGCGTGGGTTTAGCAAGAGGGGGTGCAAAGCTGCTGGTGTTGACCTTGGAGTGTTAACTTGAGAAGCGGCCTGCAGCTTCCCTTCCTTTTCTTCTGGCTGGCAAGCTCATGCGCGAGTCTGTCGGGGGACAGAAGGTGGTAACATTGTGGAAGACCTGCTATGTGCTGTGTTCTCATGTTTAGTGATACCATTTGTCCATGAAGAAATGTGGAGATCGCCATTTGCTGTAGAGTGTTCTCTTTGCATTAAACAGATTTTTTTTTTAATTGCAAAGGATATAAGCTCAATTCAAACTGACTTAAGCCAAAATGGGAAGCTATTGGCCCAGTAGTGGGAAAGTCCGGGGGTCTCAGGAGAGGCTGGATCCAGGAGTTCTAATGTTGCTCTGAACTAACAATCTGTCTCTATCTCTCATCCCTGATTCTTTGATATTGGCTTCATTCCCTGGAAGGCTGTTCCCTTGCAGTGATGGTGATCTTCTCTATTAGCACTAGCCTGCTATCCTACCAGCTCAGCAAGTCCAGTGGAAAGATACTTTGTTTTTTTGTGAGAATTCCGGCAATATCCCAGATGACTCTCACAGGACCAAAGTCAGAACCACTCTGTTGGCTGCTCTGATGGTCTGGCTTAGGTCAGGTGCCCACCCTGGAGTGGACTGTAGGAGTCATCCCCACACTAACCACGTGGACTGAGTGTGGGGAATGGGCTAGCTATTCGTTTGGTTTCATTGGTTTCCAACAACAGAAACTGAATTTGGCTAACTGAGGCAAAATGGGGATTTACTGGATACATAATGGAGGCTCATATCATTAGAGAAAGCTGAGAAACAGATTTGAAACAGGGGGGAACCAGGAGAGCTCCAGATAACCCTGCAGCAGAGATTGCATAAGTGGGTGACCTTGAGACCCACACACAATGGAATGAGCCCAGTAAGTACTTGTTGGTTGAGTAAATGGACAAATGAATGAACAAGTGAACGTATGAATAAATGAAAAGGAGGGGGCTTAGAAACTGCTTAGACAAAAGCACAGATAGCTATGATAACTTTTTNCCAGTAACCTCGTCAGTAACCTGAATGATAAAAATCACAGCAACTTCCTGGGGCTGTGGAGCGATGTGTGAGCTAACGCAGCTCAGATGCCCACAGCAGGCACTCCAATAAGCAACAGCTGCATGTATCCGTGTGTCACCTTCATTTCCCAGTCCTTCCTGTCTAACTCAAGCCCTCGTGAACTTCAGGTGCCACTTCAGTTCTGTCTCCTCCAGGAAGCCTCCCTGACACCACAGGCTATGGGCTCCCTCATATATCATGCTTCTGATCAGTGCCAGATGTCCCCAATTCAGCATGTCAGGCGTGTTGTCTCCACAACCTATAACAATGATGATGATGATGGTAATGACAAGAATGAATGGTTATTGAGCCCTTAATATGGGCTGAGAATTGCATTTCACTCTGTGAGCCACCTTGTTTAATTGACCAAGGGCAGATGTGACCTTGGCTGTCATCCCTGCACCCACCAGGCCTCCTGGCAGGAGGGAAGGATCAGGACACGTATTTGTTTCCTGGCACCTGCTGTGTACTGGGCACTTTCACAGACGCTGACTCCCTGAACCCAGCATGATTGGGTTTACCATTACCCCCATTTCACAGATCAGGACACTAAGGCTTGGAGAGTGAGGTGACTTGCCCAGGCTCACACAGCCAGTGAGTGGCAGAGGGCAGTCATGTACTCAGGTGTGTTTGGTGCCTGACTCTGCCATATGGACTCTGCCATGTCTCCACCTGGCGTTTCCTCCAGCTATGAGTGGGAGGAATATTCCACAAGGCCAGTTGGCCCTGGGCGGGCTGTTGGCAGAGAGAACAGGGCAACAGTTTGCAGACAGCAGTTTGGGGTCCCCATTCCCATAAGCTCTGTTGGACACACTCCACATAAGGACCCTGGGCCCCCTAAGGAGGACGTGTGCTCACGTCTGGGAGGGTCAAGGAGCTGATGAGAACGAAGGCCCCTCCCTGCACAGCCCTATCCCAGCCCCGACTCCTCCAGTCACTGACAGTGGGATTTCAGCATTTTTGAGTGACTTGGAGGAAAGTCCTGGGGACTCTCATCTTTAACTTCTCCCCTCTCCTCGCCTCCACTGTTCACCTCTAGGACTCTGACCATCAGAATGAATGCCGCACCTGCAATGTGCCCGGTGTTTCCTTGAAGTTCTTTCCTTGGTCTTTGGGTTGCAAGTGGCAGAACCCAAACCAAATTGGCCCCAAAAGAAAACCATGAACAAAGAAACAAAAAACCACCTGGCTGGCTTGTACACATTGACAAGATGGCTTCAGGCATGGCTACATCCAGGGGCTCTCCCAGAGTCGTGAAGCTGCCACATCTCCATCTCTCAGCCCTGCTCCCCTCTGTGTTCTCAGGCTCTTCTGCATGGTGGCACGGTGGGACACCAGCAGCTCCAGGCTTCCCTCCACCACCTCAGCAGCCTCAGCAGAAACTGGACCCTTCCTTCCTGTGAGTCTGGTAGCATTTATTGGCCCAAATCAGGCCACGTGAATCTTACTGGCCAGACTTAGGTCACATGACAGCCCATGCAGAGGAGGCGGTTAAACCACATGGACTGAGGGTGGAGAGGAGTTTCCACAGTGACCCCAGGCCCCGTATCAGGTGCAAGGTGTGGCGTTTGTACCCATGGCAGTAGCACTGGGTCCCCAGAGAACAATCCTGCCCGGGACTTGGGGCTTTGTTGCTGCTGCCAGTGTAACCTCCAAACCTGCCTCTCTGGTCCTCCTGGAGGTTCCAGAGCCCCTGATTAATCTTTAATCCATCACTTTGTCTGTTCAGACCAGCCGGAGCGGAGTCTCTGGTTTGCAAGAGGAGGTCTGATACTCTGATGGTAAAGCCTTATTTTACAGATGGGAGGCTGAGCCCCAGAGAGGGGAAGCCACTCCTCAGGGTCACAGCCTGTAAGTGGTGGGGATAAGATTTGAATTGGGGAGTCAGAAAGGTGGGTGCCTGCTCCATTCTACACCAAAGTGGGTCTCCATCCTGTAGGCTGGGTCCTCAGCAAGGCTGTCTGGGGCCAGGGGACTGAGCTGGTGTTAACTACTCAATCTTAAGGGTCTAATGCAATCCCAGGTACGTTGTAAGTGTTTGGTAAATACAGCCTGAATAAACAAAAGAATTAATGAACAACACATGGTGTGTGTGAACACATATTCATGCCTACACCCCATGTGTGCAGACTTCTGCATCCATGTGCTCGAACCCACACATCCTCTAGTCTCCTGTCCAATTACACAACAGTCCCCTGGGAGGAGCTCCAAATGGTGCCTACCATAGAGCGGTGCTGTATTAATCCATTTTCTGACTTATAAGCACATATTTTGCTTATAACAGAATACCTGAAACTGGGTAATGTATAAAAAAATCACATTTATTTCTTACAGCTCTGGAGGCTGGGAAGTTCAAGGTCAAGGGAGTGCATCTGGTGAGAGCTTTCTTCCTAGTGGGGTCTTCCTGCAGAGTCCTGGGCAGCACAGGGTATCACATGGACAGGGGGCTGAGTGTGCTAATGTGCTCACTCGCTCTCCTTATAAAGCCACTAGTGCCACTCCCATGATGACTCGTTTATCTATTAACCATTACTCCATGATGGGATTCATCCATTCATGAGGGCACATACCTCGTGATGCAATCTTCTCCCGAAGGCCCCACCTTTCAAATACCATAGTCAGATTTCCCACTCTCTTAACATTGTTACAATGGGAGTCAAGCTTCAACATGAGTTTTGGAGGGACATTCAAGCTATAGTACGTGCCCACCTCCACTCCCTCCCTGACACCTACGGTGAGGCCAGAGGTGGACTTTTCTGGGGGTGGCCCAGGATGGGAGAGGCTCTTGGTCATGTTCCAGCTCTATGTCCCACCATCTCACAATGTCTCAAATCCTCCCATGGCTCAGGCATTCAGGCCATTTCTAAACAGGGACAGGACAGAGCTGTCACCCGACTGCTCAAGCCAAACCTGAGAGCCACCTGGAGCCCTCAGTGTCACTTTCCACTTTAACTCCAAGGTGGGCCCCTCTGCATACCTGCCCTGCCCATACTTAGCTGGGGCCACTGTCACCTCTCCCTAGACCACTGCAGACACCTCCTCCCGTCTCCTTTCCTGACTGTGGAAACCAGTGGGACGACCCATTCTTAATGGGATCACTCAGATCCTTGGGAGGGAGTTGCATGTAGATCCCACCCATGTCGTCAATGCCCACTACAACCCCCAGTGACAACCACGCGACCAGAACGAGAAATTTATGTAGACTCTTCCTCCTGTGGGCACAGAGGATCGACAAACCTCTGTGGATTTATGGTTTGT
Source organism: Galeopterus variegatus (assembly GCF_000696425.1). Taxonomy (NCBI): domain Eukaryota; kingdom Metazoa; phylum Chordata; class Mammalia; order Dermoptera; family Cynocephalidae; genus Galeopterus; species Galeopterus variegatus. The sequence goes on along the minus strand of NW_007727611.1, from coordinate 63,273 downwards.
CCTTCTCACTTCTCCACTCCAAGAGTGTTTGGGGGAGACTTATGGAGGAAATAACAGTGTGAAACCTGAGTTACTTAGAGCTTAGGTATGTCACCCACAGCATCTTTGGTGGAAGGAAATTTCTTTGTGATGGCCACTGTCTGAGTTGATGACATCACCTAGTTTCTCTCGGGAAGCTCTGCCCCCAGCTCCTCGGCCTCTTCCCAGAAGTCTCCTCTGGGATTCCGGATCACAGGGAATGGTTTCTCGGAGCCCTGAGGCAGCCCTGCCCGCCCGCTCACTGGGGGTTTATTTCCTCCCTCCTCACCAGGCCCTGCCCACGGACCCTGCCTCCTCCGGACACGCCTCCTCAGCTCTCAGACGCGGCTCACGCCCTGCAAATGCCCAGGGCTCTCCTGGGGCTTTTTCCTAACCAAGGACTCAGTATCCAACAAATCACGAATAGGACCATATTATGTCACACTATGCTATAAAAGCAAAGATACAACTTTAAACCTCTGTAAATATTTAAAAGTAATGAAATTATACTCCAAGTCTTATAAAGATGGCCATAAATCTATAGTCCATGTTGATTATACGTGGGTCCTCCCCCATTTATTAGGCACCTACCATATGCTGAACCCTTCGCTAAGCACATACAATGTCTCAATGAATCCCCATGACAACCCAGAAAAGATGCCAATTATTGCACCCATTTTATAGATGGGGAACATGAGGTTCACAGAGGTGTAGGACCTTGCTCAGGGTCACTCTGCCTGGTGGTTACTTATCTAAGATTCAAACCCCAAAGCCAATAATCCTAGCCCTGCATTAGCACCTCCAACTAAGTTGGCTGAGACTTAATTCTTCACTCATCCTCCTTAAAATGACCAAACCATTTTTTTTAGATGCCAAGATCAAAATTTGGGAAGCTTTCTAATTGCCTCCCTCTGCCCACCATATCCAAGCAAATACCCAGTCCTGATGTGTTGCTCTTCATGGGGCCCTTCATCCTCCCTGACCAAAAAAATTTTGAAAGTTTGTTTTATGACTTTGTTGGTATAAAGGTGATTGTAATCCAGGCTAGATTATATTCAAATAAATTTTTCTGCTTTTCAGAGAAGTTAAAATATTTTTATGGGCTCCTAGAAGTGTCATGAACTGAAAGTGCTGCTCCCACTGTGCCTAATGGGGAAGTTGGCCCCACCCTGTTAATTTTTTGCCTGTAGCTGACCTCTCACCTGCAGCCCATCCTGAACATGCTGGCAGAGAGTCCCTCTGCATCTGATGTAGGTGCCTGTTGAACGTCCATCTCTCCTCTGTCGTCTGGTGACAGTGACCCAGGTTTCCCTTCCCCATGCTCAGGCCAGTTCTAACTCTGGCTCCAGGGGAGGGCACATGAGCCAGGTCTAGTCGATCAAGAGCACTGCATTCCCCAGGCTCAGTGTTTGGTTCAGGGGGTGGAACTCTTGGAACTAGCCGAAAAGACGCACCCTCTTTTCTTGAGGCTGTGCAGCTGACATGAGAGAGGCTAGCCAGCCCATCCTGAACATGCTGGCAGAGAGTCCCTCTGCATCTGATGTAGGTGCCTGTTGAACATCCATCTCTCCTCTGTCGTCTAGTGACAGTGACCCAGGTTTCCCTTCCCCATGCTCAGACCAGTTCTAACTCTGGCTCCAGGGGAGGGCACATGAGCCAGGTCTAGTCGATCAAGAGCACTGCATTCCCCAGGCTCAGTGTTTGGTTCAGGGGGTGGAACTCTTGGAACTAGCCAAAAAGACGCACCCTCTTTTCTTGAGGCTGTGCAGCTGACATGAGAGAGGCTAGGAGCTTCCTGTGGCTCTATGCAGAGTGGGCCTGTGGTGAATAAAGTCAAGAGAAAGGAGAATGGAGCCAACAGAATGAAGGAGGTGGAGAAGGGCAGAGGAGAGAGAGAGGAGGAGGAGGACCAAATTTAATGGCATCCTTGGAATTCCTGGATCCAGCCATGCCTGAAGCAGTACTATTTACAAGCCCCCAAATTACCCTTTTTGCTTTGAGTTTCTCTGACTTTTAACTGAATAACAACATATGTCTAACACACAGCTCCCCACACCCCAACATTCCACCATCTAAACTCTGCTATGACTGTACAGGGTCAGCAGGATCAAGTCCCGACTTTACATTTTGGAACTTGGGCTCCTCACAATCAGGCCCATTTTCCCTTGTCTCTGATAGAGTTTTAAGTCCAACAAAATAGAAACTACCCAGATGTCCTTCCATGGGTGAAAGGTTAAACAAACTCTACCTGCATGCCATGGAATATTACTCAGCCACAAAAAGGAGCGAATTATTGATACACACAACAACCTAAATGAATCTCAAGGTTGTTAAGCTGAGTGATGAAAACAAATCTCAAAAGGTTGCATACTGAGGGATGTCATTACACAACATTCTTAAAATGACAGACTATAAAGATAGAGAATAGATTAGTGGTTGCCAGGCAATAGGGCTGGGGGTGGTGTTGGGAGTGGCGTGGACAGCAGGAGGGAGGTTCTTTGCGGGGATGGGACAGTCCTATATCTTGATGGCTGTGGTAGTTACATAAACCTGGATATGGGGTAAAAATGCCCAGGACTATATATGTGTGCACGTGCACACATACACATGGACACACATGTGCACGTGTGTACACATGTGAACACTCATAGAGGTGAGTGCACGTAAGTGTGATGAAACTGCATAAGGTCTGTAGTCTAGTTAGCAGTATTGTGCAAATGTCAGTTTTCTTGTTCTGATACTGTGCTACAGCTATATAAGGTGTCACCATTGCAGGAAGCGGGGTGAAGGGGATTCTACACAGGATTCTATGTAACATTTTTTGTAGCTTCCTGTGAATCAACAATTATTTTAAAATTAAAAGTTAAAAAAATTCCAGTGGAATATGGCTACTTCCCATTCTTCAAGCGTGCCCTTCAATTGCCTAGACTCTTGTCCCTGTTCGTGTGTCTACACCGCCTGGGAAACCCTCACCACCGCCTTTTACACTTTCCCAAGGAGGACATGTAACGGTGTAGTTCCGACCATGGGCCTTGCATGGGGTGACTAACGGTCCCAGTTTGCCCGGGACTCCAAGGGTTTCAGGTTGTGGGACTTCCAGTATTCAAACTGGGGCAGTCCTGGGCAAACTGGGACAAGCTGGCTACCCTAGCTTTGGATCAGTCAGGATGGACCTGGGTTTAAGTCCTGAGTCTGTTGCTTAAGAGCTGTGTGACCTCAGGGGAAATGCTGGCCTCTCCCTGCTCTTTAGTCCTTTTGTCTATAAAATGGAAATAGCAACAGGGCCCTCCTGAACAAGTTTGTGCGAGGACTCAATGAAATCGCACGTGTGAAGGGCTGACCCAGGACCTGGCGACTGCTCGTTAAGTCAGAAGTCTTCATTGTCACTCGGCTCCACAGCTGCCCCACCTTCCCCGGAATACCCCCCAGGCCGCAGGCTCTGCTGAACTCCCTGGGCAGAGACTCTGCGCTACACCCCCACTAATAGTTAAGATGAAAAACATATGCACTGGGACTTAATAAAACACACCGATTACGCAACGGGCCCCAGTGTGATAAAGCATGTACATACGGAATGTTAAAATACAACTCTCCCTGGCTCGTAAATTTGACCTACGACTTGCACATGAGCTAGAGCAGACATCAAACATTTTCTCATTGCTTGTTTGTTTGTCTTCCTAGAATGTAGAACGAGGTCTGGTGACACAAGTCACTTTATGCTGGGTGATTCAGTTCCCTGCTGACACATCTGTTGTTCTCACACTGATGTATGTTCCTGGAATTTGGACTCTATCCCCATCTCCAACCAACTCTGACCCTGACAAGGTGCTTTCCATCTGGTCAGGTTTCAAGGGGATTCACCCACATGATAAATATTTATGGAGCATCCACTCTGGGCCAAGCAAGGTCCTGGTCCCTGGGGACAGAGCAGTGAACAAAACAGATCAAAGTCCTCATGATGCTCACAGTCTAATGAGGAGGAAGGGAGGAAGGAAAGAAGGAAAGAAAAAAGGGAGAAAGAGTGAAGGGAAGAAAGGAGGAAGGAGGAAGGAGGAATCGGTGTTGCTTGACCCTTATCGTCCAGATGAGAAAACCGAGACCCAGAGAGGTTAAGCTCCTTGTCCAAAGTCACCCAGCTAGGAAGTGGTGGAGGCAGTGATTGAACCCAGGTCCATCTGGACCCATAACCTCTGCTTGGTCTGGAATGAATGAATGGTCTGGAGTGAATGAATGGGTGAATGCAAGCAGGGACCCCATGACAGCATCAAACCTCTCTTTTCCTTTCCTTCCCTACTTTATGATTCTCAAGATTTATTCACAATCAAATATAATAAACATGAGCCTCCTTTGACAACCTGCTCCACAGACAGTCATTGCTCCTGATCCAGTGCTCACCTGGACAGTGATGGAAGACACTCATCCATTGTCACAGAGGGATTCTGTTTAAACCTCTTCTGCTTGGGACCCTCCCTCAGCTCCCACCTCACTCACAGCAAAAGCCAGAGTCCTAGCCACAGCCTCTAGGGCCCTACATGATCTGCCCCCTGCCCCCACCTCCTCTCTCCCACCCACCCCTTACTTGCTCTGCCCCAGCCACAGCGACCTCCTTGCTGTTCCTCAAACACAGCAGGCACGGGCTGGCCTCGGGGCCTCTGCACGTGCTCTTCCCTCTGCCCAGCACACTCTTCCCTCCCTCATACTTGCCTGGTCCCCTTTCTCTCCCTCAGGTCTTTGCTCATGTGTCACCCTCTCTGCGAAGCCCACCCTGACCACCTGGCTTCTAATTATAGCCTTACTCTCCTTCCCATCTTCATTGTCTTCAAAGCACGTGCGTGTTATTATTTGACATACTCTTTCTCTTCTTTTCCCTGTTTGCTGTTTTTCTACCCTCCCCCCAATCCCTGGACTAGAGGGTAGCTGCACAAGATGGGGGTTTTGTCTATCTCATTTATTGCTTATCTCCAAGGCCTAGAATGTGGCAGGTGCACAAAAGGTGTCCAACAGGTGTTCATGGATTGAATGGACGTGAAGGGGATAAATGGCAGCCGAGAAGAACAAGTGGGTTAGCCTGGGTGGGGGGAGTTTGAGCCTAGATATGGAAGATAAAAAAGAACCACCATGGAAAGACTTGGGGAACAGCAAATGCAAAGGGCCTGAGGCAGGAATGACCTGGCAGCGAGTTGGAGGAGGGGGAAGGAGGTAATTGTGGCTGCAGTTGGATGAGTGATAGGGAGCATGGGGGGAGATGAGTCCGAGAGGTCACACCATGCAGGGCCTTGGAGGCCATGATGGGGAGGTTAAATTTTATTCTAAGAACAATGGGGAGCCATGGAAGGTTTTAGAGCAGGAGGGTGACATGATTTGATTTACATATTTAAAGCTCAATATGACCACATATGCATTGAATAAATGTGGGTGTTGATTGAAAGGGGCCAGAGTGGAAGCCAGAAGACCAGGGAGGAGGCTCAGCCCAGTGAGGCAATGGTGATGGAGAAACGTGAATGGACTCAGGACATACCTTGGCATTGAACTCAGCATTCCAGTTTGGCTGGGGGGTGTCCATGTTGAAATGTGAGCACAGTGAGACGAGGCTTTGCCTGGGAAGACTCTTGACCCCTGAACACACTTGTATTTCTCTTGGGACCTAATGGGAAGGAGAAGGAACAATATGCAATCCTAATAGCCCCAAGCCCTCACTTCCTTCAGGAGGCTCCAGGGGGTCTTAATCCCTGGGCTTCCTCGCTGGGCTCCACATCTCCGAGGTCACTCTTCACTGTGAATTTTCACAATGCTCATTTCTGCTAATTGATATAAATGACTTGCCTTTCATGACTGCACATCAGCGCCGTGAACTTTTGTATTAATTGGGCTGGAGGAGGAAAATTAAGTGCTTCAATTTGCCATCTTTCAAGATGACAAAATGGGAAAGAAGAAAATCAGCTGGCTGAAAGAGAGGGGCTGGGAGTATCTGCAGCCCCCTTGGATGGGGGAGAGGCTATGCCGGGGAGGGGTCTGGCCTGCTGGGGGAGCAGCCCTGGGCAGAAGGACAGTGATGAGGACAGATCTCACCAGCACCTCTGGTGGCCTCACATGCAGTGTTTAAAGATGAGACAGTGCTTTTCAAGGGCAGGGTCTAACTTAACTACACGGCTGCCTTGCAGGGTGTTGCAACCTTACCTCCTGGGTCAGACAAGGGTCTAGTTGTTGTCAGTGACAGAAAACCCAACCCCAACAGCCTTAAGCAAAAAGCAACTGTAAGGGCTCACAGAATTGAAAAATCCCGAGAGTGGGTCTGGCATCAGGTAGGGCTGGATCCAGGGACCCGAGTCAGTTTCTCCCAGCCTTGTAGCACTGTCTCTCCTCTACCCTCACTGGAGGGAGATGCACCTGCCAATGCAGCAACCCTAGAGGGAAGACCTTCTCTTCCCGGTGGCACCTGTGGACTTCTTGGGCTTTACCTGATTGGACCAACCTGCTCATGTATCTTTCCCTGACCCAAACACTGGGGTCAAGGTGGTGGGATTTGCTCATGGCCAGGGCTAGCCCCGGAGATGCCTTGGCATGAGTTAGGAAAGGGTGTGTCAGTAGAAGCAGCCCTATGCCAGGACTGAAGTCTTGGTGGGCAGGGGTTTCATCCTTTGGGGGGCACAACCTGCCCAG
>NW_007727611.1:52655-56561 GCF_000696425.1 Galeopterus variegatus | reverse complement strand
TGCCAGGACTGAAGTCTTGGTGGGCAGGGGTTTCATCCTTTGGGGGGCACAACCTGCCCAGGTGGTCCCTGAGGTCCTGAAAATGCTGATTTCCAGGCCTGGATCCTGTGCATCGCATGGAGCTGGGTCCAGCCCACTTATAGCACACGAACTGAGAGCAGAGGATGGAGGTTCCCCAAAGGACAATCAGGGTGCTGTGCCAAGAATGCAGAATTTATTCACTCATCTCCTATTTAGAACGTGCTCACTACATGGAGAGAAGACAGTGAACTGAGCCTGCTCTTATGGAACTCAGAGCCTTATTTGAGAGTATAGACAAAAAAAAATCAATGAATTTATTAGTTACATACAATCATGGAATAGCACTATGGGGAGAAAGGAAGCAGGACAGGAGGATAGACGTGTGGTGTCAAGTGGTGTGGCCAGGGAGGGCCTCACTGCCAAGGTGACGTCTGAGTAAAAATTGAGGGGGGGAGTTGTGTGGATGTCTCGGGGTGGGGAATTCCCAGAAGAAGAAAAAGGCAGTGCAAATGCCCTGGGGTGGGCCAGTGGACTAGGGCCCTGTGGGGTCATTGTGAGGGCTTTGACTTTTGTTCTGAGTGAGTTGGGAGCCTCAGCAGGGTTTGAGCCAAGAAGGGAGGGGATCTGACTTAGATCCTGAGCAGTACCTGTCTTCATGTAGCTCACAATGGAAATAAGAAGAGGACAGGGATGGACACATACAGACAGAAATCATAGATGTCCACTGTGGCTCCTTCTCCCAGTGTGGGAAACTGAGTCTCAGAGGCAGAAGGTGCCTCTCGCAGGGTCATGCAGCTTGCACCGGGCAGAGAAGCGCTTTCAGCCCAGGGCTTCACGTGCACCTCTGGGGTGGGGGCGCCTCCACTCTTCCACCAGAAACACCCCAAGCAGCTCACGGGAAGCACCGGGTCAGGGTGGAGGCCTCTCTCCAGAACCGGAGCCTTTTCTTGACAGGGCAAGCCTCCTGTGTGCCTCCCGAAAGCAATCTGTGCATTAAGGAGCGATCCAGGAAGCCCTTTTCTCTGCACCCACATTCTCCCAGGGGCAGCTGACTCCCCCTTAGCACCCACCCCCCGGGCTGGAAAACACAAATGAGGCACCAAATGCAGACTCATTATCAGGCTGCCGTGACCTCCCTGCCTGAGGGGACCTGCGGTGACATGGGGGCGGGGGCAGGAGGCTGCCAGGGGCTTGGCTTCCCTCAGCTCTGCCAGGGTCCCGAGGTTCCCCTCCATCACTCCAGCATGCAAATCCACACCTCCTACCCGAACGTACTTGCGTGTGTGTCCGAGCACACACCTACGGGAACACAGTACATGCACATGTGTGAGCACAGACCACATGCATGTGCAAAGCCTTGGTCTACAGTACACACATGGGCCTGGGCACACCCACACTCCACCATGTATGTACACACGTGTGCGCACACACACACAGAGCATTTTCCTACTGTCTCAAACACACAGGAGTGCACACCTCCCAAAACAGTTGCTGGCAAACACCCCACTGTATACACACACCCTCACATACAGGGATTCAAATCACTGATTCTGAGCCCAGACTGACTGTGTCTAACTCCCAACCCCACCACTTCCAAACTGTGTGATTTGGGACACGTGGCTTAACCCTTCTGAGCCTCAGTTTCCTCAGACCTAAGAACCTATCTCACATAAAGCTGTCGTGGGAGTTACATGACTTAATACATGGAAAATGCTTAGAAGAATGCCTGGCAAACAGTAGGCACTTAACAAATGTGAGACACAATCACACAGCCCCACATGTGTGCCCACACAGTTCCACACAAGCATGCACGCACATGTGGGCACCCACCTGCAGGGATTCCTGGCTCGTGCACCAACGCACACAGAGGTGTGCATTCACATATGTACAGACAGGTCAAGCCCCCAGAGAGCATGCCTGCACCTGTGTGTGGCACTCACACAAATCAGCATCCCACCCTCCTCAGAATGTAGACACAGCAGTGCACACACACACATGCACACACACGCACGTGTACATACATGCCTCCCCCATCCCCACTCCCTGCCGTGCACACACATTCCTCCTCTCTCCAGCAGGGCCAACTCCTCCGTCTCTTCCCTCTAGGACCAAACACCGTGCTCTGCAGACCCAGGCCTCACCAGAAGCCCTGGGCAGGGGGAAGTGGCTGTCCCTGGCTGAGCTCATAAAGGACAGGGTCGCCTCCCCCCCACCCCCCATCACTCTGTAGAACTTTCCTGGAATCTTTGTGCACTCAGAGACTCATAGGACATTTATGCTGGAAGGGCTCTTACCTGATTGGGTCCCACGTGAAGATGAGGAGACTGAGGCCCAGGGAGAACACCCACTTGTCCATAGTCACCATGGATCAGGTACCCAGACCAGGAGCCAGTGCCCAGAAGACACCTGATAAGCACTGGACTGGGTCCACAGCAGGGAGAGGTGAGCAACCAAGGCAGGCAGAGTGAGAGGCCAGGGCCATCATGCCAGGGACATGACCACATCAGGAGGGTGAGGGGTGAGAGCCCCAGGGTGGCCTCAAACCCAGGCCCAGGAGCCCAAACATCAGCTGTCTCTGAGCAGAGCTTCTCCAGGCCTGGATGTGGTGATGCTCATATGTGTTCACCGATGTTCAACAGAGGTGCAAGCTAATTCCATGGGGAAAAGAAAGTCTTTTCAACAAACATTTCAGAAGAAAATGAATATGTATAAGGGGAAAATATAAACTTCAACCCCTAACTCATACATAGAAAAATTAACTTCAAATGGATCACAGACTTAAGCATAAAAGTTAAAACTCTAAAACTTCTAGAAGGGAACATAGGTGAAAATCTTCGAGATTGGAAAAACACATATTCCTTAGAGAGGACATACAAGCACTAACCATTTCAAAAAAGATTAATTGGGCTTCATCAAAATTAAAAAAATATATACATATATTTGACCAAGGCTCGCAGTGCAGAGGTTGGCAAAGGCTGAGTTTCTCTTTCTAAGGCTACCACCCATGTCTGGCGACCCTCTCCTGCAGCGACAACTGTTACTCACTTCTATCTTGTCTTGCCCCCTCGTGTCTTCAGTCTGGGGTAGTGACAGCTTCCCTCTGATGCTAACCCTTGGGGTTGTCACCATGTTAGCCTGCTGTCTCCTTGTAAACACTTCCTCGGTTTCTCTCTTGAGATTTGCCATCTGTCACCTGATAGGATCCTGCTTGGGACAGACTGTCACAGTATGACTTTTATCTGGAGACTCGACCACAGATAAATCAGCAGTTTACAGTTCAACTTCATATGCTGTGGAGACAGAGCAAGGGTCAAGGGACATAGCTGCCCCTAGAAGCATTAACCCTCAGACCTGGAGTTAATCACTCTGAATAACAATACTAAAAAACTTTGCATAACTAGAACAAACAGAAACGGGGGAGTCTTCTTATGGGTTTCTACAGGTCACCCCTTGTGCTTCGTGTTTTGTGGTTAGAACAGGAATTTTCTAAGTTAGTTTTCTGCCTTCTGTTTCAAGGGGTGCTCATCTAGTTGTTAGACTGTCACAGATGGACATCTCCCTCTCAAAGGCTTAGTCCATGTCTAGGCTGACAACTTGCACTGTAGGACAGTTCTTCTCTTTGTCTAGCCTGTGGCTCACATGCTCCAGGTCAGGTGACTTCCCAGTTATTCAGCCTTTGAGAGAGAATAAAAATAAGATTTTCTGAAGTGAACTGAAGGCAATCACACCAATTTTTTCAGTCCTCATGACAGTCCTTGACAGGTCAAAACAATAGGATTTTACTGGATATCTTTTTCTTTCTCTCTGCGTATTCATGTTTTAACATGTATGATGAACTGGGAATCAAACTTATAGATGTGGGAAATGCTGGGTTAAACACACACG
>NW_007727611.1:26392-52320 GCF_000696425.1 Galeopterus variegatus | reverse complement strand
CTTTTTCTTTCTCTCTGCGTATTCATGTTTTAACATGTATGATGAACTGGGAATCAAACTTATAGATGTGGGAAATGCTGGGTTAAACACACACGTGTCTTTGCTTCAGGACTTTTCAGGGCATTTAACATGAGAATATAACCCAAAACCTTTCAATGAAGAAGCTGGAAGGCACAGATCTTCTTAAACACATTGACCATGGAATTTTCTACAGTAGAGCTTTTCATGGCGCTAACAACACAAGGAACATCTTTGGGAACAAGCTGTAACCCAGCTCAGTCACTGTATAGACAAGGAAACTGGGGCTTGGAGTGGTGTGACTTAACACCATCTCACTATGAGTCAGTGTATTAGTCAGGGTCCTCCAGAGGAGCAGACCAACAGGAAATATAAAATAAATAAACCATCATATACTTACTTATTACGAGGAATTGCCTCATATGATTATGGAGGCTGAGAAGCCCCATCATCTTGTCTGTAATCTGGAGACTCAGGAAAGCCAGTGGTTTAGTTTCAGTCCAAGTCCAAAGGCCTGTGATCCAGAGAGCCAATGGTGTATGTCACAATTGCAGAGCAGGAGAAGACTGATGTCCTGGCTCAAGCAGTCAGGCAGAGAGAATTCTCCCTTCCTCTGCCTTTTTGATTCATTCAGGCCCTCAAGGGATTGGATGATGCCCGCCCACGTTGGGGAGGGCCATCTGCTTTGCTCAGTATAGAGATTCAAATGCTAGTCTCTTCCAGAAATACCCTCACAAACACATTCAGAAATAACGTTAGATACGTGGGCATCCCTTGGCCCAGTCAAGATGACCTATCGCAGTTAGTGTCGCATTAGAGCTTGCAACCCACCTTAATCACATTAAATAAAGCAATACGGACAGTGAATGGCAAGTAGTGGGTAAAAAATATTGGTTCCTTCCCTTTTCTTATCTTCTGCTTGGAGCCTCAGTTTTATAACCTGTCAAATGGGTGTACTAACCCTTGCCCTCCAGTAACTGTCATGACACTTTTGTTGGAAAACCCAACTTACACTGGCTTAATCGCAAAGGGAATTTATTGGCTCTCATAATGCTCAGCTCAATCCCGATGCTGAGGATACTGTCTCCACTCTTATCTCTGTCGTGGCTTCACTCTAAGGCGGATCTTCCCCTGGGGGCAGCAGGGATGATCCCTAGCAGCTCTGGATTAATATGCTAGCTCTGTTACCCCAGCAGATGGAGGCCACCTCTTTCCCAACACAGATGAAAAGTCCCCAGTCCAACTGCTTCTGCAGCGACTTGGGTCACCTGCACAACCCTGAACCAATCACACAGTCAGGGGAATTGGTGCTCTGATTGGTCAGATCTTGATCCCATGGTAACCTGGGCCCACCATTAACCCAGCTCCACTCCTGGGAGTCACTCACTGACAAGAGGTAGGTTGCTTAGCAACCAGCTCCTGTCCCCTTTCCATCGTCTAGAAGTGGCAAAGCCCTATCAAGTTTCTGAATATTAAATTTTAGGGTTCTGTATCCTAGAAGCTCCTTGGAGCAGAAGCAAGAGGGCAGAGTGGTTAAAACAGAAACTGCGAAGTTCAACAAACTATGGTTCAAATTCCGGCTGTGGTATTTGTTCACTGGGTTGAATTACTTAACTCTATGTGACTCAGTTTCCTTGTCTGTAAAATGGGGTTGGTCATGCTATGCACCACATGGGGTTGTGAGGATTAAACAAGGCGATTCAAACAGATGGCTTAGAACCATCTCACCTGTCGTGGGAGCTCAGTAAAGTGCGCTAGATATTAGCTACTGGCTGGAAGAAGCAGCAGTCACAACCACCAGCCAGAGCGCCTCATTATGTCCACTCTCTTCTTCATCTCCCAGGGACACCCTGCAGCCGGCGAGTATTTCAGTCCATGTTATTTCTCCACTAAAAGCCCCATAGTGTCTTGGCCAAATACAGCATCTGGCACAAAGTAGGTGCTCGATATTTGTTGAATCCACAAATCCAGGGTTTTCCAGGCAGAATCAACACTTTGCTTGCTCTTTACAAACCATGATAAAGTGGCTGGTAATAAGAACTTGTCTTCTTTGGGTCTCCAGAGACTGCCTTAGAAGCAAAACGGAGCAAAATCTAGAGATCCATTGTCCTGCCAGACTCTTCTCCCAGAATTCAGGGAAAGCCTCCACCTGGTGAATAATTCACCTGCTGCAGTCAGCAGCCATGAATGCCGTGTTGGCAAAGAGCAAGCAGCCTGCAGAACTGTTTCTTTTTTTTACCGGGCATACAGCCAGCATCTTGAATGCTTATGTTTCTGTTTTACTGACTTCAGAGGCAGTGGGCTGTGAGGAGCTCTTGCGTGCAAGCCCCTTGCACACCCACTTGGCTGGGGCACTCGCTCCCACTCAAATAAGCCCACCAAAGGTTTATGTCAACTCTCTATTCAAGCACTATTTTAACAATTCTTTCAAATGACAGCAGCATCTATGCACAAGCAGTACCACATGCTAAGCCTCCCCTTGGGGACAGTAACCTGCTTCATTAAAACAGCCATAATAAAGAAGCTCTATAAATCAGCACCTTTTACACAAAACCATGATCTGAAATCCTTCTGCAGTCCCAGCCCTAATGTGGACAGACGGCTCAGATAGAAAGTAAGAACGTGGAAGATTTATTGCCACAAAGGGCAAAAGAAGCCAGTTTTGAATATTTTAAGTGAGACCAGGTCAACCAACCAAACCTTGTTTTCTCTATCATTAGCATGGAGACATGTGGAGAAAAACAGACCCAGTTTCTTTTCATTACTAAATGTTCCCACTGTGCTGGGGCTGGGGCAAGGTCACCCTGACACCTCTTTCTAAGACTCTGATGGGCTGGGGAGGCCCCCCAGTCCCTGACCCTGACCAATAAGACTTAAATTCCGGTGCTCAAACCACCCAGACTGCCATAAACTCAACGTTTTCCAAACATTTTCCACTTGCACAGCCCGTCATGACTGATGTTCTGGGCCATCTCACGGTGCCACCTATGCTACTGTTCAATATTTTTCTTTAGATGAACTTACTCCTTTAAACTAAACCTCAGCCCATGCAATTATGGCTGTGGAATCATGGAGCTCATATCCTCATCTTTAATTTTTTTCTGATCTACATTAAAATAAATACATGATGTAAAAAATAACATCTATTGCCATGGCATGTAAAATTATCTCGTGTGCTCTAGTGTCGCTACAGGTTACCCACTTCTGGAAATGCTGAATTAACTCAGTGTTCTAGAGGACTGGGCCAAACAACTACTGTTTATTGGGACTTGGCATTTACTGGACACTCAAAAGGTTAGGACCTAATTTTCTAGTCTAGAGAGTTCTGTCCAAGAGACCTGCTTCACCTGGGTGACAGATGCCCACAGTGCTCCCTCCAGATCAGTTCCTGCAACATTCTGACTTAGGTGAAATAGGAGCACAAGTGTGTGATTTGTTGTCACTAATATGATGGTGACTTTAAATTATAGATAAATAACTAGATTATGTGACATCAGGAACTCTTTGGGAAACAGAGGGAGGTGGGGTGGGACAGAGATAATAATGAAGCAGGAGTCAGTAAACCCAAGGTCCTGACTTAAATCTGTATCTAACCACTGTGACCTCTCGTCTGGACTATTTATTGTACAAGTCCCTGATTGGTCTTCTGATATCCACCTTTGGCTCCTACCCTGTGTTCTTTATTCAGTAGCTAGAGTGGTCTTTTCAATACAGTAAGTCAGATCATCATATTTCATAATTCAAAAACCTCCAGTGACTTCTGCTCCTGCCAAAATAAGAGCCAAAGTCTCCACCATGGCCTACAAGGCTCTCCGTGATCGGACCCCCCATCCTGTCTGTAACCCCGACTCCTCCTGCTCCCCCGCCTCGCTCACTCTGCTCCAGCCACAAGGGCCTCCTGATTTATTTCCTTACTTGAGTTTCAGCAGGTGTCACCTCCTCTGAGAAGCCCTCCCTGGTTCCACCATCTGAGAAAGCGCCCGTTGCTCTCTGCCTTGGCTTCCTTTATTTTCCATCTGTGTGTGTGTGTATGTGCACGTGTGCATGCATGTGTGTGCATTCTTCAAGGATACACATCATATTGAACATTATGATACTTGCTTCACGGGATGAGTGTGAGATGTGGAGGGAGAGCAAGGAGTTACTTTTGCTTTGACTTCTTTGAATTTGCAGAATTACATTATTTATGCAATGAAAATCACTGGGGTGTGTTTGGGGAGGAGTAGAAAGAAGAGAATGCATGGGAAGTCCCAGGCCAGCGTGTGCCTTTGCAATCCCTTGGTCCACACTCCTAACTACACAGATAGAGAAGCTGGGACCCAAGAGGGAAAATGTCTTGGCTGAGTTCGGAAAACTGCCCAGTGGCAGAGTCACGATGGGAGCTGAGCTGGGCGTCCCCTGCCGTCCTTGTCCTGCCCTCCTGAGGGATTCCTGCTTCCCACGGCGGGGGGCCAGGGGTCTGGTCAACGTGAGGGCTACGTTAGTTGGCACCCCCAGGAACAGTGCTCGGTCTTGGCTGAGTTCGGAAAACTGCCCAGTGGCAGAGTCACGATGGGAGCTGAGCTGGGCGTTCCCTGCCGTCCTTGTCCTGCCCTCCTGAGGGATTCCTGCTTCCCACGGTGGGGGGCCGGGGGTCTGGTCAACGCGAGGGCTACGTTAGTTGGCACCCCCAGGAACAGTGCTCACTGCAGCCCTGTTGCACTCTTTTGTTCCACTGTTTTGTTCTCAGATGCCACTGGGATGTTACAAAATTGTGAGGCTGTAGGCAGATGACTGTTGTTTGGGGACTCTGAGCTATACAATTTCCTTCTCCACTTGAAGACCATACCCTTCTCGGTGCCCCAGCCGAGCCTGGGTACCCAAGGAGACTCAACAAAGGTTCGTCTGGGTTGAATTAAGCCAGTAACACCCTGGCAGAGTCCACAGGTGCCATGGCCTTCCCGACCAAAAGACACCATGCAAATGAGGTCACGGCTTCCATATTTTTCTTCCTCTCTTAAACTCCTGGTGACAAAAACCTAACGGTTTCTGAGTGTCACCCAAACAGAGGACTTTTCCTAATCAATTTGAAAATGTGGTGATGATTTCAGCCATTTGCTGACCAATAAGCTTATAGGACCAATTCCTCTGAGCTTTGGATACTTCCAAGAGACAACTCGGAGGCATGACCACTTCACATAGGGAAAGGAAAAAACCTGCGTGGTAAAACCCCATACCTCAACCTCTCAAACAGGAAACAGGACGAGCCCCGCTTCTCGCTGCATTTGGCACCGGTCCTCCCAACACGATCCTAATCAGGGTGGATGGCTGTTCTCTACCTTGGGACTGGAAGAAAGCCTGGGATTATCTTAGCTGAGAAGTCTCCAGCCCAGGGGACTGTCAGAACCGCTGCATGGATGAACAGAAAAGAGGGATGATAAATTTTTCAGGAGCCCCCTCTGTGCGCTGGCTGTAGCTGGCTATGAGATAATGTGTCGGGCTTTTGGGGGTGAGCATTGTTGACCTGGTTCTGTCTAGAGGTTCAGAAGACTCTTTCTTTCTTCCTATCCCCCCACCTCCTGGAAGGAACTTGGCCATGTTCCAAACCCAATTCAGTTGTTGGGGAGGGGGCTCTGGCTCATTCGTAGAAAGACAGACTTTCAGGCACTGATCTAAGAGTGGAGGGCTGCAGATGGGAGCTGACAGATGCCACAGAACATGAGCGACCCTAAGACCACTGTATCCATTCCCTGGAATTTATCTTTAGAAACACTGGCTCCAGGGAGCAAAGATGCAGGTATAAAGACATTCCCCGTAACATTATTTGTAACAGTGAAGAATAAACTTTCAAATTGGAACAGCTCGATATCCTCTACCTGGAGACTGGTTAAATAGTATAGTGGTTAAAAACATGGCTCTGGGTTCCAGTCTTGACTATACTACTTGCTGGCCGTGTGACTGAGAGCAAATTTCTTAATATCTCTGTGCCTCAGTTTCTCCATCTTTATAACAAGAACAAATATACATATATTTTAAGGCTTCCGTGGTTTTCTTTGCCTGGTTCTCCCCTGTATCCCCAGCACACTTTTTTATACCTGGGTATTTTGTTGGTTTTCATTGAGTCACTGACGCGAAGTTATAATCTGAGCCTATTATTAAATAATCTGAACCACGGATCCTACAGCAAGTGTTTATTGCTCCCAAGAGAGAAGAGCTGGTGCCCATCATCACCTTGGTGGTTCAGGTTAAAACGTAGGTGTTGTCCTCATTCTCCTCTTTGCCTCAACCCCCACCTCCAGTCCCCTGAATATGTACAGGGTCTGTTTCCCACGATCTGCACTGCACATCTGGTCCCAACTGCACTTACTCCTGCCTGATAGTGACACTGGCTTCTGATATGGCCTCTCTGCTTCTGCTCTCACCCCCTGACAATCTGTTCTCCACACCCAGCCAGAGGGATCCTGCTAGAATTGATGTCAGGTCATGTCCTTTCCCCACTTCAGCCCCCCAACCCGTTTTCATTTTACTAGAATATAATCTAAACTCCTCACCGTGGCCTTGTTCCGTCTGCCCAGACTATCTGTCTAAGTAGCCTTCCCACCCCGTGCTGGCTATCTGACCCTTCACCCCCTTTTATTTTCTACTTAGTATTTATTTCTCTTTGAAATGATCGCACACATTCATTTGCTAATGTGACTGTCTCCTCCACTCTGTGGGAACAGGGCTTGTGTCTGTCTACAGTACAGTGGCCCCAGGCCCTGAAATAATGTTCGGCACAGGAAGTACTCGAAAGGTATTTGTTGCAACAGTGATTTGGTCTTAACGGCTCTTTAGGCTTTGGGGGAAATCTAAGAACAATTTTACATTAGAAAAAGGATGGAGACACTTATCCTTGTGAATCCCATTCGAATCCCATGTTTTGGTTTAAATCCACTTCCTAGCCAATTCTATATGTCGACACCAGTTGTCTTGTACCAGGAGAGCAAGGCCGGGTGTTGGGATTCTGGGTAGACGCAGCCTGGGACGTATGGAAGCAAACTGTTTTCCTGGGAGCCTTCTGCCTCTGTTGCCTCATTTGTCAAAAACAAAGATGGGCCTACGTCCTTCAAGGGCCTTTCTGGCTCTGGGGTTTGTGACGTGTAAGTGAGGTGGCTGGAGCTGCAGCCAGTGTCTGGAGCCCTGGGCCAGGAGGGATGGCACTAGGGAGAGGGTCACTGTGGACTGTGTCCCTAGTGCCCGGGCCCCCATGCTGGTCCTCTCGGAGCACTTCCAGGCAGTAATTATCCCTCAACTGGGTTTTTCTGGGATTAGCTGGGTTTTCTGTTCTGTAAGCAGTGGCTGGAGGGAAACAGGAGTGAATTATTCCATCAAATGGAGTCATCGATGGGCTGGTCTCTGAGGATATCTCCACCTCAGTCTTCTTCTAGTTTGGGACTAATGATCTTTCTGGACATGGAGGAAATCATTGAAAGGACATGAAATAAATAGATAAATTACATAACAAGAAGACCAAAATGTGCATGGTGGAATCTAGGTGGTGGGTATCAGGTGTTTGCTGTAAAAGTTTTTGTTTAAAATTTTTCAAAATAAAATGGTGGGGAAAATGTCATGAGAGGTCTGCTTCTTTTTTATAATTTTTTTTTCCTTTTTAGTAAAAGATTTAAAGTGACGGAACCGAGAGTGTCTCTGGTACAGTAGTTGGCCTGACATCCTGTCCATAGCATGGGCACCCTTTTCTTTGTTCTGCGTTTTCTCATAGCACTTGGTAATGGCTTCCCAGCCCAGGAAGCTGTCTTTGGAAATGCTTAAAGCTCGGGTGTTCAGAAACAGCATTCCTGCTTCTAGATTCTCCTGCTGTCTGCAAAGAGCAGCAGATCTCTGAGAGGACCATTGACCCCCAGTCCTGTACACCACAGCTGCAGAAAAATGCTTGAGCTCACACCCTGGCCTGGCCTGGAAAGACCCAGATGGCTGTTTTCCTCAGAGGATCCCCAAATCCAACAAGAGGAACAAAGAATAATTTGAAGAGAGGAAAAAATGGCTAGAGACAGAGCAAGAGAGCTGGAAAACCTCCACAAGAGGCACAAAGAAAGTCAGGTGTGGTGGGGGCAGGGACAGGTAATGATGCAGGGGCCAGAGACCCTGAGGCCGAGATGAAGACCTTTTTAGGGAGGTTAGTGAGCCCCACCACGTGTGCCTGCCTTCATTTTACAAGTGTTTATTGATGGCCAATTATGTGGCAGGCAAATTTCTCCGTCCAACAGCCAGGGGGAGCCAGTTACATTCCCATCTGACCTCAGGGCCTTTGCACTTGCTGTCGTTCCCTTGCTCTTGCCCCAGATGTCTACATGGCTCCCTCCCTCAGCTCCTCCAATGTCACCTTCTCAGTAGGGCCTTCCTTGGTTGCTCTACTTAAACTTGCAGCCTCCTTGCCAATCCTGCCCATTCCCTGTCCTCCTTGCCAGCACCCATGACTATCTGACATGATATACACATATGTGTTTATCTTCATTAAAATGTCTGTTTCAGGAGCATTTTGTGGGCTTCGTTCATGGCTGTATCCCAGTACTAAAATAGTGCCTGGTATACTAGTAGGTGCTCAAATATCTTTATTGAATGAGAAAAAATTCTTCCCCTCTGTTTTAAAGTACTGCATTAATAGACAATTGAGTTTTTTCTGCTGTCTGCAGAGAGCTGCAGGTCTCCCGGGTGAGTGGTATAGTAAGACCAACAGATCAGGAGATGACTGCCATTGAAAAGATAGTTTGTTACACAGAGTTCCCAAGAGGACAGGGCACCTCAGACCAGAAGACCACAGGAGGAAGCTTTGGGACCAGGCAGAGGCAGACGGAGAGGGGAAAATGTGGGCAAGAGTTTTTATTATGGTTGTTGCAGAAAGAAATGGGCTAAGCATGATTAGGATTAGCTGGTTTGAATAATTTCAGGGAGCTCTGGGGCATAAGGGCTGTTCCAAGTCATCTGGTACCTGGCCCTGAGGTGATTAGGGCAGGTGGACAGTGGCCTGGAGTATGAGAGCCCAACAAAGGAGGTGGCTGGGGTGTGGCTCTGGCTTGGTTGGTTTGTACTTGAAAATCATGCTCTTGGCAAGTTGTTTACTATCTCTAGGAATTGGCTAACTCTGGGAGGAGCAGGCTCTCCAGGGGCATCAAGTCCCCAGATCTTAGAGCATCAGAATATAGAAAATAAAAGACCTGGTTAATACACCTCCTCCCATAGTAGTTTTCCAGTTGTGCTCGGGGGCTCTGCTTCTCCCTTACCTGCTTTATATGTTTGACTGTAGGAAGGAGCATGTGACTCAGGCTAAGCCCATCAGTGCACTCCCCTCACTCAGCAATTGGCTCAGAGACAGACATTGTAGAAGAAAAGTATAACTTTAACATGCGCAATTTGCTTCTGTACAAATGCTTGCTAAAAACGGGAAAACACAACTAATGTCATTTTAAGTAAAGAAACTTCTAAGGGGTTATGTAGAGGTCAGGCGGGCCCAGGCACACTAAATTCCAGGAAGGGAGTAACTATCACCTGGTTCCAGGAACTGACCAGTTCCTTATCTAGAGGCCACCTGGCCACAAGGAAGATAAACAACTGGGAAATACACTATTCCTTATCAGCGTGCCAGCCCGCTAAAGCCTACCAATAAATCTAAAGGTCGCTTCAGATAACCTGTAAGCAGTATACAACTCATCCTGTTGCAAAAGTCTGTCTAAAAAACTGCATAAAAAGCTCCTGTGTTAAGAGCTCAGGGTCGCTTCTGTCCAGGAGACTGAGTGACCCCAGCATGCTGGAATAAACTCCTCTTGCTTGATTGCAACGGTCTCTGTCTTGTGGTCTTTGTGAAGTGAGCCATCCCGACGTGTGAGATTTGTGCACGGTGCACAGGTCTTACAACATGTGACCCAGGTCTGGCCAATGAGAGACAGGATCTCAGGCTCGGAAAAGGATATAGGGATGGGTCAGTTAGGGGGTGGGCTGGAGGCTTAGCCAAGTTTATTGGTGGGTGTATAATTCGGGTTAGATTAAATACAGGATGCACAGTTAAATTAGAATTTCAGATAAACAATGAATAATTTTTTTGTACTGTATAAGCATGTCCCAATTTAAATTTGGGATGGCCTATATGTTTATTCTCTGAATGTGGCAACCCTATATATAACCTACTCTGGGCCAGAAACACAGAAGGAGATGTCTATTGCATGTGTGTGTGTTGCGGGGTGGGTGGAGGACAGCTAAGTTCCAATTACTTTGGTCCCTGCTTAAAGAGAGAGACAGCAAAGTGTCCTGCCATTTCATTCTACCCTGTGTGAGGATGTGAAGTCTGGAACTGTGCAGCCACCTTGACACCATTAGGCCTTAAGTTCGAGGACACAGTGAAGATGATGGAGCACAAGAACAGAGAGATTCTGGCTCTTTAATCACATCATGGCACTACCACATAGACTGAGGAGTGCCCCCCCTTAGGCTTCTTGTTAAGCGAGGTAATTAAATGTGTCTATTGCTTCAGCCAGTGGTTCTCAACCTTGGCTGCACATTAGATGCACTTTGGGAGTGTATGAGTCCATTTTTGTTGCATATAACAAAATACATGGAACTGGGTAATTTATAAAGAAGAACAAAATTTATTGCTTACAGTTTTGGAGGCTAGGAAGCCCAAAGTCCAGGGAAAACATCCAGTGAGGGTCCCAGGGGTCTCACATTGCAAGATGGTGGAAGCCGAGAGAGAAGAGACAGACTCTAGTCTTCTTTTAAAGCCCTCAGAACCACACCCCTGACCACCGTTTTTAATCCATTCACTGCTGCATGGTCCTGCAATCTAATTACCTCTTCAAGGCTCCACCTTACAACTACCATAATAGGATCTCCCACCCTCTTAACAATCATAGTGGGGGCTAAGTTTCTAATACATAAAACACAATTCCAGTTTCAGGAAGATTTGGGGGGATGATATTCAATCCACTCCATTCTACCCCTGGCCCCCAAAACGCATGTCCTTTTCACATACAAATACATTCATTTCATCCCCAAAGTCTCAACTTACTTCAGTTCAAAAGTCCAAAGTTCAAAGTCCCATCTGTGAAATCAATACAAGTTATCTACTTCTAAGATACAAGGGTGGGTCAAACATAGGGTATATATTCCCATTCCAAAAGGTAGAAATAGGCTAAAAGAAAGGAGAAACAGGTCCCAAACAAATCCGAAACCCAGCAGGGAAGGCATTAAATCTCAAAGCTGGTGAATATTGTAACTTGACTCCATGTTCAATGTCCTCTGCATGCTGGTGTGGGGGTTGGGTCCCCAGGTCCTCAGGCAGCTCCGCTCCTATGGCTTTCCTGGTCTCAGGTGATGCTTTAGTTCTTGTAGGCTGGCATTGCACGCTGCTAGCTCCACAGGTCTGGGGTCTCCATGGTGGTCCTGCTCTCACCACTCCACTAGACACGGTGCTGATGGGGTTTCTCTGCTGCAACTCTGACCCCGCATTTCTGCTGTACATTGCTCTAGCGAAGGTTGTCTGCAGTGACTCTGCCCCTGTGACAGATCTCTTCCTGCACTCCCAGACTTTTCCATACATCCTCTGAAATCAGGGTGGAGGCTCCCAAACCTTCTGAGTTCTGGCATTCTGTGAGCCTGAAGACCTAACACCACATGGACACCACCAAGGCTTCTGGCTTGTATTTTCTAAAGCTATGTGTTTAGTCACACCTGGGGCCAATTTACCCACAGCTTGAGTAGCCAAAGCAGTTGGGGTGCTGGTGCTGGAAGCAGCTTCTAGAGGTGGCCCTGGGCAGTGAGCCAATGGAGGGTGCCTCAGGCCTGTTCCCCAAGACCATTCTGTCTCCCTAGGCCTTTGGGCCTGAAATGGAAGGGTTGGCCCCAGAAGCTTCTGCAGTGCCTTCAGGGCCTTTTTATCCTTCTCCTGATAATCCCTTTCCTTTATACTAATCTTCTTAGCTAAGGGTCTCTGGGCTGCACCATTGCATGCTCTCTGCTTCTCTACCACATGGCCAGGCTGCAAATTTTCTAAATCTTCACACTCTGCTTCCCTTTTAAATTCTGGCTTTATGTCATGCCTTTGCTGCCATAACTCAGACTAGGCTGTTGCAATTAGCCATGCAGCTTCCTTAATGCTTTGCTGCTTAGAAATTTCTTCTGCTAAATACTCTGGTTCACAACTCCTAAGTTCCAACTTCCACAAAGTCCTAGGGCATGGACATAATGCAGCCAAATTCCTTTCCAGTTCACAGCAAAGGTGATCTTTGCCCCAGTTTCCAAAGAATTCCTTCTTATTTCTATCACAGACCTCCTTAGAATGGTCTATACAGTACATATTTCCATTTAACCAGTCTCTAAAACATTCCAAACTTTCCCTGGTTTTCTTGTCTTCTTTTGAGTCCTCCAAACTCCTCCAACTTCTCCTCAAAACCCAGTTCCAAAGTCGTTTCCACATTTTCGAGTATCTATTATAAGCAGCACCCCACTTCTCCGGTACCAATTTTATGTATTAGTCAGTTTTTGTTGTGCATCCCCAAATCAAAGGTGAATGAACTCCAAATGTCAGTGGGTGTCCTCTATATTGTTTGCTTTACAAATAGATTAACCAGGTCTTTGAGATCACTGAATGTGAGCTACTTTCCGGGCAGACCGACACACAGAGGCTCTGGTGGCCCCACATGTGGACACACACCCACACCTACACACTCACACAGGGCATGTTGTCATCCTCTAAGCCAGGCTTTTTATAGTCAACTCATCACTCAACTGGTAAGTTTTGAAACTTAATATGTTATTAACATTTCAGGAGAAGTCATAAAAAAAAATAAAATAAAAAGAAAGAAAAAGAAAAAAGAAAGAAAGAAAAAGAAAACAAAACAAAACAGCAAATATACCCAAAGCCTAAACCTCACACCCAACTCCTCAGCCATGGAATGTACATAAACTCGGTGGAGTAAGGAAAATCCTTCACATGCAAACGTCCAGCGTGCCGCCAGCCAAGGCCGCCACCACTGCCCTTGAAGCTGCTTGCTAGAACTCAGTGACACACCTGCACAGGTGGTCTCGAGTTTTCTTTCCTTCATGATGTGGGACAAACAAAGGTGGGGAGAATGTTGCTTACAGGGTGAGGGGTCTTTAGCGTGTCCTCCCCACCCCCTTTCTATAGTTATTGATTGGCTTTAATTTAATTAGAACCATCCACTGTTTCTGTAAGGGGAGATGGAGACGGGGTAAGAAATCCCCACGGTTACTTACAGGAGGAACAAAGCTGGGGAGAGACAGGGATGTCCTCCAGGGAGAGCCCGGCTCACCTGCTCCCTGTCACCCCAGAGAACGTGCTCCAGAGCAGTCCCCTTTCTTTGCCCACAGGCAGGGGGACACTGTGGGAAAGAGGCAGGGGACAGATGGAGGGGCGAGAGGGCGAGTGTCCCCACAGGCACAGATGAGCAAATACTCAGATCCAAATGTAAGCTGAATCTTATGGGAAAACTGACACTCAGAGAGGTAAAGGGTCTCATCCACGGCCATAAGGCTGGCAAGCGGGGCTTGAACCCAGGCGAAGCTGCGTCTAGCTTTAGGACGCAAACCTTTTCCACTGCACCAGAGCTTTTCCTAAATGGGCCCTCAGAAGCCACAGAAATGCTTCAGAGGCCTGGGGTCTGGGGCAGGGAGGCCCAGAGGTAGGATCTGCCTTTTAACTTCTTTTTATGTTGGGTCCAAGATAAGATTTCATCAGATTCCTAAATGGGCCCTCAGAAGCCACAGAAATGCTTCAGAGGCCTGGGGTCTGGGGCAGGGAAGCCCAGAGGTAGGATCTGCCTTTTAACTTCTTTTTATGTTGGGTCCAAGATAAGATTTCATCAGAAGAAAATTATGTGGGTGTGTGTCGGAGTATTTTGGGTTACCAGATAAAATAAAATAGAGAATTGATTCTCAGTTAAATTTGAATTTCAGATAAACAACACATTAATTTTTTACTATGTCCCATGCAATATTTGGTACATACTTATCCAAAAAGTTATTCTTTATCTGCAATACAATTCTTTTTTTGTTAAATCTGACAACCCAGTATGTGAATGTATGGGACAAAAAAGTGTGGAAAACCACTGTGAAAACCACACACTACCTTCCTTTAGGCCTTAAGGTTTTGAGGCCTTGCTTCCCCAAACTCAGCCCTGCCCACAGTTTTCTACTCCATCCCTGTCACCCCATCAAGGAAACACGATACTGGAGGCATGGTGAATTGTATTTACATAGAAGAGGCAGCTGTGGGCTGGGTGGAGAGGGTGTCACTAGTCACTAGTTTTTTCTTTCCATTGTTGCTCCTCAAAGACCAAACATGGTGATGTCTGTGTTTTGCCCCTCCTCCTGCTTCAGGAAAGAGAGGACACCTGTACGTGTGTGTATAATTGTGTATGTGCATTCCTGTGTGGTGCACACATGTGTAGGTGTGTGCATGTTCACTGTAGCCAGGCACTGTGGACTGCATGCTTTAGTCTGGACTTAACTCAACAGCTCAGACATTTGCCCTCTGGCCATGTTTCTTTCCTATAATTCCCAGCAAATTCCATGGCCCTCTGAATCCAAGGCCTTAACCTGTTTTATGGGTTCCTTCCAGGCAGGTGGGGACTGCTGGCCACTAGGGCACTCAGTATCTGCCTGGGAAACGTGAGGGGCCTCAAGTGCTCAGATGTCCCCCTTGCTGGGAAGTCAGTCAGCCATGACTCAGCCCGGGACCTAGGTGGGGCTCAGCAGAATCCTTGGGACCCTCACAGCCTGTTGTCCTCTAGCCCCTGCCACCTCAAACCATGCTGTCTGGGACAGTCTTGCTCCTCTGTGTCCCTTGTCCCCCTGACTTCTCTCACTGCGATAGTCCTGGCTGGAAAATCAGGCCTTTCTAGCTCCCCAAACCACTCCGACCCTTTCCCATTGTTGGCTTAACCTTGCAGGGGATCTTTCTCTTGATTTGTATAAGCCATGTTAGTCCTCCTACATTTTTCTTGGCAGCATTTTATGTAGAACACCTGACTTAACTCCCAATGACAAAACAAAAAAAAAATTTGTTCTCCGTGTGTCTTTCCAACAACAGGCTAAAATACAATCTGAATGGTTTTTGTCTGAGCATTTTCTGGCTGAGTTTGGGTTGGAGCTTGCAGCAGATGGGATTTTATGAGGGTTGTAAAAGTCAAGCTTTTAATGTGTGTCAAATAAATCGATGTGTAAAGGAGAAATGCTAAAAGTAGAGAAAATGGCTGGGGTCTGGAAAGTGTCTGCAGGCTCTGCAAAACCAGGGTGCCGAGCTAGGGCATAGGAGGCTTTAACAGCTAATGAAATTGGGCCGAAACACATTTCCACAAGAACAGAAGAGGCTGCAAAGTCACCCTCATGGGGCTGGTATAAACTTCTCAGCTCCTGAGTGGGGACATTTGTACGTGGACTTTATAACAAAATCCCAGCCTCGATCTATATAATACACTCTTGTGGTTAATTCTGCCTGAGTTTTCATTTAAACCCAAGCTGTCTTGTTGGTAGAATGCAATTACATTAGAGAAAAACTGTTTCTATGTCTTGAGATATTATGATTATGAAAAACAGCAACATAAACCACCATTAAGTCAGAAGAAACTTAATTGTATTTCACACCGCCTCCCTGGGCCGGCACTCTGACAAAGACATGATTTACTTCAGCAAAACACGGCTAATCTTTGCAGCCCAGTACGCATTTTCTTCCTTAATTACAAATAATTATATACTGTAATTTATACTAATGCCGATGACTCAAAGTACATGCTCAGGAATAAAGGGTTAGTTTGGGAGGTGGGAAAATTATAAACAGATGTAACTGTAGTCTCCTGGGGCTGCTTGCTCATAACCTTGGAGAGCAATGAGGTTTTAATCAGAATTCTTACCAGTGGACATCGGAGGAGCTGCCTCCAGATAACAACGCAGGGAACAGTGACAATTTGTCTAGTTGCTTAACCATCCACCAATAGTTCTCTTTTGGATTAAGTGGGCAAGGAAGATTAACAATGGATTTCACTGAGCGATGAGACCCAGACACATGAGCAGCATTCGTATACATTGTAACTGAGTACTAAAAAGAATCATGTGGCCCTGGGCAGTACAGCTGCAGATCTCTGTGGATGAGATAGAGCTTGTGGATCTTGTGAATGAAAGTTTTCTAGAGGGGAAAAAGCAGAGACCGTTTGATCATAAGTGCAATTCAATTTAGGGCTCTCTCTGGGACAGCACACCTAGTTTTACAATCCCCTTCTAGAAAAATTACTTATCAGCTGATTAGTGGAAGCGATTTAATAAAATCAGTGGAGTAGCCTCAGGGCTGAGGTTCTAACTAACCTGGGCTCTGCCCCCACTGGCTGGCAACTCCTGAGCTGACCTCCCTGGGCCTCAGTTTCCTCATCTTAAGAATGGGGATAATATCAAGGACATTGCAGGTTGTCATGTGGATTAAGTAGGGATTAGTGAAGGTAAAATACACACACAGTGCCTGGCTCATGGAAGGTTCACAACGAGTGTTCACTGAATCAGAATCGGAAATGTGCTGTCATGGGCCCCAAGAGACACCCTTCCATTGCCTGCAAAACCGACTATGAAAATCCAGGGCAGTGGGTCCTCATGAATCTAATTTCCCACCATCCACCTTCCTAAAGGTTCCCCTGTGCATAAAACAATATGTGCAAACTGTTTGCAGCTGCATTTGTTAAGGCTGAGAAAGAATCATAAGCCCAGAGATAGGAGTTCTCAGGTGGTGTTTGTTTAGACAATTAGCGAATTGGGGGCTTGTTTCTTTGACTTCAACAGGGACCACAGCCCAGTGGGCCATTAACAAACTATTTGGGACTGATGGCTATGGGCTGTCTGCTTTGGCCTGAATGTGGGTAGCAGCAAAGCACCCCCACCCCCACAAACGAGCATTGTTCTTGAGTTACCCACAGGCTGAGTTATGATCCTGCAATGCCACTTCAGGGCAGGAAGCCAGGACTCCCCTGGAAGGACACATTGGAAGGGAAGCCACTTGAGCTGCTCTGGAGGGGACTTGTCTACTAGGGGAGGGGCTGGCCCAGGCCTTGGAGGCCACCTGCATAAGCTTCACGTTTTGATCAGGGTGTTTTGATCAGGGTGACCAGAGTGTGCAGCAGCTTTGGATGTCTTTGGTGAGATGCTCATTTATTCATTCATTTGGCGAATGTTTATTAAGTTCCAGGCCATAGCAAACATTGGGGTACAGAATATGATCCTGTTCTAGAGTTGCCAGATAAAACACAGGACACCCAATTAAAGTTGAATTTCAGATAAACAATAAATAGTTTTTTAATATAAATACAAGTATGTCCTCTGATAAATCTGGCAACCTAACCTGTTCCAAAGGAATTAGATCAAAGTTTCCCAACCTCGGGACTATTGGCATTTAGGACCAGATAATTTTTTGTTGTAGGGGCTGCCCTGTGTGTTGTAAGATGTTTAGCAGTATCCCTGGCCTCTACCTACTAGATGCCAGTAGCAACATCCCCCCAGCTGTGACAAACAAATGTCTCCAAGTATTGCCAAATGTTCCTAGAGGATACAAAAACCTGTGGCTGAGAACTACTGGGTTAAAACCTAGTAGATAAAATAGATATAACAAGTGAGCATGACAAAGAGTAGCAACAGCTACTGGTTGCTTACCCAACATCTAGTCCCCCTCACTCTGGCTAAGAGAAGTCTGCTTTTTGGGGGGGTGCATGTTGAACTTTCAAATACCCCTTGAGACTCAAACTGCAAAGAAATGGCTGTTGCAACTTCCCAAAGGAGGCATCTCCCCAAACATGTGGAATGAGAGGCTCACAGGAGAAGAAAGCTTGATGGCACAGTGCCAGCCACAAGTGTGGGGGGCTCTGGCCAGGCAGATGTTGCAATCCTGCAGACAGGAAACTTCTTTGCAATCTGGCCAGTCTGTCCATCATGTCCTGTTGTCAGAAGCACTGACACAAACAAGCAATTTAGAAGGAATGGGTTAGTGTCTCAGGACCCGGAAATGTGGAAGTAAGCTCAGAGCAGAACATTGTATCTTTCTCCCCAGGCAGCCATGTGTCCTGCTCCGGGGAAGGGAGTACACAGCTCTCAGCCAATCAATGTGACTCCAGAGGTCAGCATGTGACCAGTTCTTGCCAAAGAGATATAAAGGAAGTGGTAGTGGTGGAGTTTGCAGGACAGAGCCTGAGCAGCTGAACCAGCCCCAAAATTCTTGTGAAGTAAACAGTAAAATGTTCTGAGTATTGTTACTTACAACCAGGAGCGTCCCCAGAGATTCAGGTTCACAAGGTCAGTAATAACGTAAGCACAACTGTATTAGTTTCCTATGGCTGCTACAACTAATTACCACAAATTGAGTGGCTTAAAACAACACATATGCTTGCTTATAGGTTCTGAGTATTGTTACTTACAACCAGGAGCGTCCCCAGAGATTCAGGTTCACAAGGTCAGTAATAACGTAAGCACAACTGTATTAGTTTCCTATGGCTGCTACAACTAATTACCACAAATTGAGTGGCTTAAAACAACACATATGCTTGCTTATAGTTCTGGAGGCCAGAAGTCAGAAATGAGTCTTGTGGGGCTAAAATCAAGGTGTCCTCAGTGGTTCCTTTTGGAGGCTCCAGGGGAGATTCTGTTCCTTGCCTCTTCCTGCTTCTAGAGGCTTCTGGCATCCTTGGCTGCAACTCCCTACTCTCTGCTCCCCTCGACACATTACCTTCTCCTCCTCTTATAAGAACCCCTGTGATTACACTGAACCCACCTGGATAATCCAGGTCAATCTCCCCATCTCAGGATCCTTAATTTAATCACACCTGCAGAGCCCCCTTTTACCATGTAAAGTAACATACTGACAAAATCTGGGGATTATGACGTGGAGAGTCATCTTTGAAGGCTCATTATTCAACAATGATACTGTGTCTACTGATAGTGTGAACCTTGCCGGATCTCTTTCCTGTTCTGTGCCTCCGTTTCCCTATCTGTAAACTGATCCTCTTCCTTCCTTTACCATCTCAGGACAGGTGGTCTCTATAGCTCATACCACTCCTCAGAGGTCCAGACCCCTGTGCCTAACTGGCTTCCTGACGTCTCCACCAGGATGTTCCAAAGGCAGCTCAAACTCAGTACGTCTAAGAATAAACCTAGATCTCCCACTGCCCATCCCATTCCTGCTGTTCTTCTCTGTGTCTTCTCAGAAAATGGTACCTTCACCTGTCTATGTGCCTGACTCAGAAATGTCCTCTTGCTCATTCCCACCATTTAATCTATTAGCCGTGCCTAAGCATTTCACTTCGTATGTATCTCCCAGATCTAGCACCTTTGTTGGCACCAGCACTTCCCTTGTCTAAGCTTCCAGCACCTCCCATCTGGACCTTTTCAATAACCTCCCTATGGGACTCCATGTGTCCAGCTGACATTTCTCAAGTCCATTCTCTACAGCAGCAGCCGGAATGATCATCTCAAACTGCAAATCTGATCAACTCCATTCCTGTTTTTTTTTTCAGTAATTGATGCCACATGAAAATATTTCATGAACAGCAGCCAGCCTCCCCCAAGGGAAATCTCCCAGCAGATCCATCCTGAGCTGACTCCACTCTTGGTTATGATAGTCAAGGTGCCTCAGGGTTTTCCTGGACCGAATCTCATAGGTCTGGGCTCTGACATGGGGTGTGGGGAAGGGGAAAAGCTCGGGAATCCCCTCACCTGGCTTCAGGAGTAAAATGCCCTTTGTGACGCTGGTAAGATTATGGCCACTTTCCTAATTCCACTGTCTTTAAAAGATGCTCTTTTCTGGACTTTACAAGGTAGATTTAAAATTCCTGATCTCAGGGCAAAGCAGTGGGTCGGAGCAAGGCCCTACCCAGAGGAGGCAGGTCACACAGGACTCTTGGTTCCCCACGTCTCGTCGTCAGAGGCAGTGCTGTCCATAGCATGGGATGCCTCCCTTGGATTCAAGTGTCTCAGTCTGGGTTCCCCCAAAGCAGACCCTGAGCCAAGAATTTTTTTAAGCTTGAGATGAAATTCACAAAACATCAAATCAACCATTTTAAGTGAGCAATTCAGTGGCATTTAGTACATTTACAATGTTTTACAACCACCACCTCTATCTAGTTATAAACTATTTTCATAACCTGTAACCACTAAACCACTGGTCCCCCTTTCCCCCTCCCCCAGTCCCTGAGCTGTGTTCTGTCTTAATGGATTTACCTATTCTGGATCTTTTATATGAATGGAATCATACACTATGTGACATTTTGTGTCTGGATCATTTCACCTTGCTCAGTGTTTTCAAGGTTCATCCATGCAGTAGTGTGTATCAGAACTTCATCAGCCCTTTTATTCTCTCGGCAGAGCAGCGAGTCCCAGCAGGTTCTCCTGGCCGGGGCCTCAGCCGAGTCCTGGCAGCGCAGGCTGCCCCGGGGCCGGGCATCTGGGCAGGGGTGGGGGCTCCGAGGAGGGCCTGGTGCAGAGTTGGCAGCGTGGGCTGCGACCCAGAGCCTCAGGGCTAGAGCTTTGGTGTGCACATGCCTCGGGGGCCGAGTGTGTGTGAGTGTGTGTGTGTGTGTGCGTGTGTCTATGAGTGTGTGAGTGTATGTGAGTCTGTGTGTGTGTGTGTGTGAGCTTATACATGTGAGTACGCGTGTATGTGTGTGAATCTGCACGTGTGTGAGAGAGAGGGGGGGGTCTGGAGGAGGCAGGTGGTGGGGGGATGGGAGCAGAGCCTGCACAGGTGACCTCAGAGGAGAAAAGGGGTCCCGGTGGATGGAGGGACCTGGGAATGTGGCCTGGGGGTTGACAACGGGCACAGGAGGGAATCAGGGAGGTGAGGACGACCCCCGGCTCTGGTCTCACTTTGTCAGTAACAATCAGAGCAGCTAAGACTCACCAGGTGCTGACTCATGTTGGATGCTAGTTTAAGCATTTTATGTGCATTTTACATATTTCTAACAAATGCTCCTGCAGTATTGTGCTTGACACACAGAGGTGCTGCTCTGGTTGTTTCATAAAATGGAACAGAAAGCATCTAAAAAACCAGCAGAACCCCATAGGGGGCCGTCATGCCCACCCTGTGCAGGGGAACCGGCGTCATCCCCAGTTGCAGGGGTGCTGTTGATTTACTGGGTCTCAGAGCCAGCGGCAGAGGCAGGTGGGGTTGAACCCGCCGTCTGGCTCCAGAGCTGGCACCTCCCTGCTGCTGGTACCTGGGCTTCATTGCGCTTGTAAAAAGCCAGGGGTCAAGTATGCTTATTGCCCATTCTATAGATAGAAAAACTGAGTCGCACAGGGGTTAGCATTTGCTCATCTCAAAAGGGGCCAAGCCTGGATCCAGCTCAGGCCACCAGCTCAGGGACCCATGGTAAGGAGCTGGCTGTGCCTCAGTTTCTCCATTTGCCAAGTGGGTTCTAGTAGTCCTGCCCGGCTGAATTGCAAGGAGGGTGAGAGTGTGGAATCAGGGCCAAGGCTCCCAGAAACTTCCTTGAGGAAAGTGCCTGGCCTGGGAGGAAGCTAGTCTGGGCTCGCTCTGCTCCCAGTACCCTGAGTGCTGTGGCTGGTCACATCCCCTTTTGGCCTACAGTTTCCTTACCTGGAGTGGCAGTGGCCAGAGATGAATTCTCAGATCCATTGAGCTCCACACCCCTGACTTCCTGGCTCCATCCTGGGGACAGAGGAGCTGCCTGCTGGTGAAGGAATTAAAGGAGTCTTCCATGTGTGTATGTGGAGGAAGAATGTTCCAGACAGAAGGAACAGCACGTGCAAAGGCCCTGTGGTAGGAATGTGCCTGGCATGTTCTAGAAAGAATGAGAATGCCAGTGTGGCCCCCACAGTGGAGGGAGCAAGGGCAAGAGCAGTCGGGTTGTGTGGGTCTACATCTCCTCTTTGAAAGGCCCAGCCTGGGTTGTATCCTGGACAGTGAGATTTATTTCTGACAAGGACGAGCAGCCCTTACTGTGCAAGGGGAGAAGTTTAACTACATCTGTTAAAGGGACTGTGAACCTTAAAGATGGATATCATTTGCTGGAAGGGAGTTCCTGCCGGTCAGGATACTGGGGTGGACAACCATCCTGGTTTTGCCCGGACTGAGGGGTTTTCCAGGACACAGGACTTTCAGTGATAAAACTGGAAAAGGCCCAGGAAAGCTGGGGCAGTCGTTCGCTGTACATGGTACAGAAATTGAGGTCATATTCTGCTGAGATAGGACATGACTGGAGTGTTTTGGACAGAACATTTGATGAGGGATCCCAGTGCTGTGTGTGAAGGACCAACTGTGTAGAGAACAAGTGTGGCGTCAGGGAGACCAGCAAGGAGGTGACTGCGACAGCCCTGCCAGGGGCGACGGATGCTTGGACCAGGGTGTTCCTGGTGGAGGTGGGGAGAGGGGCTAGGCCACTGGAAGGGTGGAGTTGCTGTTTATTGTGATGGAGGAGACGGCAGAAGGGGTAGGCTTTGCGGGGAGATGGAGATTCCAGAAACCTGCAGTGGGGTGCCATGCTCCTGGTGCTGAGGGGTGTCCCTGCCCTTGGTTCCCACAGCCTCTGTTCATACGCACATGGCCCTGGCATGTCCACTCTGCCTTTACAACATGACCATCACAGCCTTTCCTGAAATCCTATTCTAAGGTTGCCCAGAGGAGTCTATGTTTCCTCTTTGAAAGGCTCAGCCTGGGTTGTATCCTGGAGGGTGAGGTTTATTTCTGACGAGGATGAGCAGCGCTTCCTGTTAACAAGGGGATGAATTGTTGAAAATTTCACTGGTGGCTCCATGTCCCATTATGGAGATTTATCTTGGCAGCCACCCGTCCAGATGTATTTGTTGGAATGTAGTACATCTAGTAAAGGGAAGGTGAACTTTAAAGAGGGATACCATTTGCTGGAGGGGAGTTCCTGAGTCTTCAAATGATATTGGTTGGGAAAAAGAGAGATGGGCTTTTATGGACATGTGGTTTATTACAATAAAACATCTTAATATCCGTATCTATTACCATCAAGATATTGCCGTACAATCTGAAAGAGCAGTTTACATCATAATAGTGATGTGTTTTTAAAAAACAAAACACTCATCTACTCAGCTTCTAAAATAACAAACAAAGAGCCCGACTTCTAGATTATTCATTCATTTCTGTCATGAAATCTACAAAGTACCTACTAAGGGCAGGGCCCTGGGCTAAGGCAAAGATGAATCGGATCTTGTTGTCAGCGGCCCTGTGGCTGGTGGGGGAGTTGCACACGGACATACACTTCATTCATTTCTGTCATGAAATCTACAAAGTACCTACTAAGGGCAGGGCCCTGGGCTAAGGCGAAGATGAATCGGATCTTGTTGTCAGCGGCCCTGTGGCTGGTGGGGGAGTTGCACACGGACATACACAGCACACAGGACGCAGCGGGTGGGTGCAGAGAGAAGGGTCCCAGGGTTCTGAGAAGGTAGGGNGCACACAGGACGCAGCGGGTGGGTGCAGAGAGAAGGGTCCCAGGGTTCTGAGAAGGTAGGGATTGCTGGTTGCTGAGTGTCAGAGAAGGCTTTTGGGGAGGGGTTGTGTGTGAATTAGCTTGCTTTTTTTTTTGCCTGTGAGTAACTAAAACCCTTAATGAAACTGACTAACATGGTAAGGAAATTTGTTATCTCCCACGACAAGACCACCCATCAGGGGGACTTCAGGGTGGGTTGATTAAGACACTCCACAAGGTCCCAAGGGTCCAGGGCTGTTTGGCCTCTCTGCTTCCTTGCTCAGTATATTGGCTTTGTTCTAAGGCTGGCTCACTTCCTGGTCACAAGATCGCTGCCACCAGCATCCGGGGCCACCTGTTACTGTGTGCAGGTCACTGGTTAAAGACAAGAGAAAAACTTCTCCTCAAAGCATGAAATATGTCTTTAGTATATTTGGCCCATTTTGGAGTTCCTGCCCAGCCCTAGACAAACGAAAATCAGCAGGGACATGCTATTGGCTAATGGGCTCAGACTGAACAGAATCATCCCAGAGCGGAGGATGAGGATTGCTTTCCCCAGGCCAAACGGGTTGCATGGGGAAGAGGGAGACCCCTTGACAACACTGACGTTCTCTTGGGAAAAAAGAATTTGGGAAAAGATTCTGGACAGGCAGCCATCAGACATTTGAGCAGAGCCTTAGTAAATCAGAGAGATTTTAGACTTACATAGATAATATTATTGAGACTAATAATAACAAAAATAGGCAAAAAAAAAATGATAAAATAGATAAAAATAGTTACTAGATTTGTGCACTTTCTACTTACTAGCCATTGCACTCAATTTTTTCAAAGTACGTAGAAGCTCTCCTAACCAAAATTACTTAACAGTCTCAGCGGATTAACGGATACTCTTCATTTCCTCCTTAAATTTTATAAATCCATAGCTCGGGGCTACCAGCTTCTCTCTGGAATGTCCCTATTGAGTTGCTTGTTAACCCAAATCCATGGGATTTGTTCCCGAACATGCTTATTCAGTTGTATTTATTATTGCAATTATGCAACCTAAACACGCATTCCAAACTAAATAGCTAGGGGTGCTGAAAGAGTTATTGCTTTTATGAAAACGTGGTTGAATTGTTTGGGAAGATTTAATAACGCAAAGTAGCCTAAAAACGAGATTGGAAGACTATCCATGAGCATTGGACACCTAGATTGGTTTGCAAGTATCTTTAAGTATCCATTTCACTTCAAATAAAGTAAAGTTGAAAATTGTGTGTTTTATGGGTTTAAAAAATGGGAAAATAAAAGAATGTAAAAAATAAATAAAAGAAGAGAAGACCTCGGCCCTGTCATGACAGTACTCTCCAATTATTGGACAGTTGTGTGTTTTCTGTTTATCTGTGTAAAAATGTGACTATAAATATTTTGGGTTTTTTGATTCCCCACTTTAGCCAACTTAACTTTACTAACGGACCCACTGCTGGTGAAGAGGCTCCTACTGGTTTTTACAGCAGTCCTTGGAGGTCAGGGCAGTTATGACAATCCCCACTTTAGAGATGGGAAAACTGAGGCTCAGGGAGGGAGAGCAGCAGAGGAACAAGGAGGACTGGAGTCCAGTTTACCTGACATCCCCCCAAGCTTGAGCTCTTCCCACCTGCCCAGGGCCTGCACAGGGGCCCTGGGTCACAATAGAAATAACCCCACTTACTAGGATTTCGTCTTCTTTCTGACCTGAAGGCTTTAACGGAGACCGGGACTGATTTTCTGGGGCGCCTAGGTAGTCATCTTGAAGCAGAAATAACCTGCGGCCTGAATGCATGCTTCCTGTGATGCCTTTGACTACGCATCAGGGTCCCTTCTTTCCTCCCCGGTTGACATCCTGGGTGGATCCCAAAGCCTCTCGACTCCTCAGCTCTAAGAACAGGTGCATCTTCCAGGAATTCAACATCCAGTCTCACAACAAATCTGTACCTCTCTGTCCCCTGGCACAGGTCTGACTGTGTTCCAGGGACCAGTGTGGGGAAGGAGCTGTTCTGTTCTCTGTCATGCCCTCTCTCTTCTCACCCCTTTCTAGCTGTCCCTCTGTTCTCCGTTCTTTTGGACTCCTTCAGGGTCAAGCAGAAGGACTGACTCAAGAAGGGAAATCCAGGCCTTTAGAACCTGGGCTGCAAGGACCTAGCTGATAAATGCCCTCTCCCAGCAGAGGAGACACCCAGGGTTGCCATGGGAGCTGGAGCAGCCCATGCGGGTGCTGGCCCTGGTGCCCTCAGATCCGCGTCTGCATTCTGTGCTCCCCCCACAGCAGAGGAGACACCCAGGGTTGCCATGGGAGCTGGAGCAGCCCATGCGGGTGCTGGCCCTGTTGCCCTCAGATCCGCGTCTGCATTCTGTGCTCCCCCCATGCTGCCTTCTTTGGTGAACCCTCCTTCCTCAAGCCACACCTATGGCTCTAGGAGGAAGGGC
>NW_007727611.1:24445-26224 GCF_000696425.1 Galeopterus variegatus | reverse complement strand
GGGTGCTGGCCCTGTTGCCCTCAGATCCGCGTCTGCATTCTGTGCTCCCCCCATGCTGCCTTCTTTGGTGAACCCTCCTTCCTCAAGCCACACCTATGGCTCTAGGAGGAAGGGCTGGGGGCTGCTGGATCTGTTTTGTCCTGTACAGAGAGCTGGCCCTGCCTGGAGTGCAGGCCCCTGGAAGCCCAGGTCCCTGCCATGGGGTGGGACAAGAATGGCTTCAATTCACAACCCTGGGCTGGGACCTTCAGCAGAGTGGACTAAAGCCTTCCTCCCTCTATAAGGGGCTGTGCTTGAGGCTATACCCTGGCCTGGCTTCCCACCCTTCCTGGTCCCCTTTCCCCACTCCCTGCCTATCTGCCCTGGCAAATATCCTCGATTCAGTTCTTGCCTAGGGATCCTCCTCTTGGGATCAGCTTCGAGGGAACTTGACTCAAAGCAGGTACATTGGGAATTTGCAGAGACATTCTGGGCCCCCCATACTACAGGGTTCCCAGACACTGGGACACTGGGAATGCCCCACCACCTGGCCTATTGCAAACCCCACCCTTGATTCCTGCCCAGTATAAAGGCCTGGGGAACTCTCACCCCAACTCACCCTTTCCCAGGCGGCTCCAGCCCAGCATTCCCTCTGCCCATGAATGCTCCCAGTACTGCTGGGGAAGCACAGTTTGCCTGACTGTCCTGAGTGGAGGGCAACCCCAGCCAGCTTCCCATCTTCTCTCACTTTCCCCAGGAGAGGGGAGACCCCAGTCTCTTCTGCCCAAGCAGTCTGCAGGGGCCCCAGCCTGGCTCTTGGCTCAGGTTCTGTGGCATCCCTGGAAACATCCATTCAGGGAGAGATATGTTCATCCCTCCCTTGGGGCACCCCAGCCTTTGCAGGTGGGTCTTTTGTAGCCCCCCTCCTTGCCTTGGGCCAACAAGTGCCTCTTCCTATGAATTTCCTTGGCTGTGACCTGAATGCTTGTGTCCCCCCCACCAAATTCATATGTTGAAATTCTCACCCCCAAGGTGAAGGTATTAGAAAGTGGGGGCTTTGGGAGGTGATTAGGTCATGAGGGAAGAGCCCTCAAGAATGGGATTAATGCCCTAACAAAAGAGGTTTGGGGGAGCTTGTTTCCCCTTCCACCGTGTGAGGATGTAGAGAGAAGGCTCCATCTATGAACTAGAAAGTAGTCTTTCAGCAGACACTGAATCTGTCAGTGCCTAGATCTTGGACTTCCCATTCTCTAGAACTGTGAGCAATAAATTTCTCTTGTTTAAGCCAGCCAGCCAATGGTATTTTGTTATAACAGCCCAAACTGACCCAGACACCCTCCCAGGAATTCCCTCCTTCCCAGTGTCCCCCCTCCCTCACGTTGGGGTGCTGGTTGGCTCGAATGGTGTTTGCACTCTCTTTAGAACAAGTGGGTTCCAACACCTCTAGCTGTGGAACTTCAGCCAAAACTCCAAGAACTTCAGAAAAGTCTCGTTCAATGTCCTGTTACACTGGATTCACTGGTAGACTTTTTCCTGGGGCATCTGGAGCAGTATTGGTATCTGGGGCTGTTGCTGAGGCCCCTTTTCCCCCAGTGAGGGCACAGGGCATGGTCAGTGGTCAGTGGTGTGGGCCTGGTGATGGCTCTGCCATCCTGCAGCCATGGGCCCCAGGGAGTGTGGACCCTGCCCAGCCCGACTCTGCTCATCCTTGAGCCGGATCCAGAGAGCACCGCGGAGCCCAGGTGAGGACGGAGTGAGTCAATGCACCGGAGCACTCAGACCGCTGTCCCTGCAGGCGGT
>NW_007727611.1:19015-23598 GCF_000696425.1 Galeopterus variegatus | reverse complement strand
GGCAACGGATCGCAACCCTCAGTGTTGCCCCCGTACCGGACCGGGGACCGGCAACGGGATTGCAACCCTCGGTGTTGCCCCCGTGCCTCGCTCAGCCAGTGAACGGGAACTGGTCCGTATGTGGGATCCGAACCCTTGGGCGGGAGCGCCGCTGTGCTTCCCAAGCGGCGCACTATCCAGTGCGCCACCGGGCCGGCCCTGCTGAGGCCCTTTTTACCCCCAGTGAGGGCACAGGGCGTGGTCAGTGGTCAGTGGTGTGGGCCTGGTGATGGCTCTGCCATCCTGCAGCCATGGGCCCCTGGGAGTGTGGACCCTCCCCAGCCCGACTCTGCTCATCTGTGAGCCGGATCTAGAGAGCACTGTTGAGCCCAGGTGAGGACAGAGTAACTCAATGAACCGGAGCACTCAGAACGCTGTCCCTGCAGGCGGTAAGTGCTGTGTGTGTCAGCCTGTTGTCATCTGCTGGTGACAGGCAGGGTCACAGATGGCTCAGGTCAAGAGGCAGCGCAGGAATCAGGACTTTGGGTTTAGGAACTGAGATTTCTGTAAGAGTGCTTTGAGACTTAGCCTGAAATTGGCAGCTTTGCTTCTAATCAGTCTTGAGAGAGAAGCTGTAAAATGTTGATTGTCCCTAAACTGAGAGCAGAAAGGGCTGCGGGGAGGATCGGGGGCCTTGCCCCTCCCATGACGCCCACCCCGTCAGCCACTGTCAGGCGGCCAGACGCAGACGGACGAGGGACGTTCCCAGCTCCGGGCTCAGGGCCCGCTGCCTGCTCTCCTTCTGCCTCTTAATCGTCCTTTATTATATCCCCAAGCCTCCGTCACTACAGAGTGCCTGGCACTCTGCTGTGGGCTAATCTGTAGGATAAAGCATCGTCTTTTTTGACTTGTTTTCTCCTCCGGGTGTCCTCTTTTTTCTTGAGACCAGGAATAAACATCTGCTCTTGCTCAATGCTGGAAAACGTATCTCTCACCCACTCTTAGATCTCTCCTTCTTCCTTTCATTTTCTGGCCAAACATCTTGATTTGCATTTGACTTTTTCTTTCAGGGGTGGCGGATGCTTACATACTCACAGGCTGAGAAGCAGGCTGTACGCACAGGTCATGTTACTGTTAAGACTGTCTACTGCACAAAGGCACCCTGCACCTGCCCCTAGTCCTGGGCTGCTGCGATTCATCAAGTG
Source organism: Galeopterus variegatus (assembly GCF_000696425.1). Lineage (NCBI taxonomy): Eukaryota > Metazoa > Chordata > Mammalia > Dermoptera > Cynocephalidae > Galeopterus > Galeopterus variegatus. The sequence continues at coordinate 22,414 of NW_007727611.1, read as the reverse complement.
CCCCACCAATGTTTCACCTCCTTGGTGCTGAGGATGCAGTGGTGACCAGCAATACCAGCGTCCCTGTCCTCCTGGAACTTACATTCAAGTGGGAGAGACAGAGAGTAAACGTGTCAATGTAATAAACACAGAGCGGTGTCAGACTGGGAGGAGGTGCCCCTTGATCTGCCTTGTCTGAAAAGAAGGAGCCAGCCAAGGGCGGGCATGTTTGGGGAAGGTCACTCGTGGTGGAAGGACCTGAGGTGGGACAAGCTCAGGGGACACAGGACACAGCAGTGAGGTTGAAGGGGCAGGTGGCAAGCCTGAAGGGAGCATGGGCAGAGATGGGATCTGAGAGGAGGCAGGTCCTGACCGGTCAGTCCCGTGACAGGGACACTGGAGGGCTTTATGCAGAGAGGTGCTGTGATCGGATTCAGGCGTTAAACTGTGCCCACGTGGGGAAGCAGCTGCTCGTGAGCAGGAGGGTGTGAAGCAGGTTCGCTGTGCACTGGTTACCAATTTGTCTGAGTCTGGTGGGAGAGAACACACAAGCGACAAGTTCCATGAAGTGGACTTATTACTTGCAGGGAGGCAGCAGGGACAACAGAAGCCTGGGATCCAACATGAGCCACGTGGTGTCCCCCAAGGCTCAGAAAGCTGCCCAGGTAGATGGGGTCTCGACTGTGCGTGCCCCGCTTGCACCACAGCTGAGGGACCCCAAAGGCAGCCACCCTGGGTTACATGAGTACACCTCCAGGGAACAGGACTCACCTGGCAGAACTCTGAGGACATTCTGCATCCTGGGAGAGAGGAAAAAAACCCAGGTTGCCCTTGGCAGTTCCTCCCTAACTCAGGATGTTACATCCCCTAGGAGGGACAGAAACAAGGCCCCTGCTGTTTCAGGCAGTTTCTCCCTAACAGGATATTGCATTCCAGAATATTCTACATTATTCTTGAGAACTACATGCAAGAAGTGGGTGGTAGGGGAGGAGAACTGGGTGGGTCCATGGCCACCTGGAGAACTGTCCTGCAGAAGAGGGGCAGGAAGGCCAGGGTGAGGCTGGGCAGCTGTCCGGGATCAGTGGATGCTGGGAAGGGGAAAGGAGAAAGTGGCCGTTGATAGTGACAACGATGATGAGGCCTAACACTTTAAACCCTTGCAGCCCATGAACAGACTCTGCACTGAGCACTTTACTGATATGTCCTGTCTTAATCTGTAATAATCCTATGCAACAGGGACTATCGTTATCCTTTGAGGAAACTGAGGCACAGAGAGGTTAAATAACTTGCCCAAGGTCACACAGCTTAGAAAGCCACCTGAGGCTGTGCTCTTAGAAAGCTCAGAGTTCTGACCATCCTGTCCACATCCGTGGGGAACTATCTGTGAAAACGTTCTCACTGTGTGGCTGTAAATGGAATTTCTTGGCATGCCAACATCTGGCTTCCAAAAAGAAAAAAATCCAAGTGTTTCCTCTTCTACAGGTGCCGTCCTTCCCTTGTGACCTCCCCCTTTCACTCCAGACTCCAATTCCTCTTCCCACTGGCAATGGGCAGAGGGGGCTTTGCAGCTTCACCATCTGAGATGTATTGTGCTCACCTTCCTGTTACAGCGGGATCCACCTGCAGAGGGAGAATGAGGGGCTTCGAGCTGTGATTCCTGGTGGAGAGATGTCTCCTCTCTCACACGATGTCCTAAAATCAGAGATGGCAGCAAAGCTGGCCCTTCCCAGGGGCAGATACACTTGTTTAGCCAAACATTCCCTGCTGCCTTGTAGCAGCCTTCTGAGGCCGGTCCCTGACCCGCTCACCATAGGTGAATGGCCGTGACCTGAGGTACATCTCAGGGATTCAGTCCTCAAGTAATAAATATGGGAAGACAACTTCCAGCGATCAGGCAACTGAGTATTCATGTCAGGTGAGCTTTGCATCTGGTGACTTCGTGGAGCAGAATCCTGCCGTGTGGACATCGCAGGCTGCTGGTGCGGTGTCTACACAGCCTGGCAATTCCTTCTGACCACGCAGAGCCCAGCAGTGGTCCTGACACTCAGCCTGCAGGGGCGCTGGGTCCTCCTTGAAGGTCTGAGGCTTGTATAACTGCGGGGCCCCCTCCTCCTCCTGTCCCCCTCCTCCTCCATTCACCTTGTCGTAAATTCTAGGTTGGACCCTTCAGAAGCTGACACTCAGCCTGCAGGGGCGCTGGGTCCTCCTTGAAGGTCTGAGGCATGTATAACTGCGGGATCCCCTCCCCTCCTCCTGTCCCCCTCCTCCTCCATTCACCTTGTCGTAAATTCTAGGTTGGACCCTTCAGAAGCTCGAGTGCTGTGCTGAGGCTCTCCTCCTTTGGGCTCATTCACATGTGATGTCCCGGGGAGGTGTTGCACACTGGGGCAGGGGACAGCCTGAGGACAGCCACCTGGACGCCTGCTCCACTGCCCCCTCCTTCCCTGCGCCTTCCTAAGTAGAACCTGGCATGAAAAATGGCATTTCCTAGAATCTCCTGCAGCTCAGGTTCTGGGCACAAATTTGGCTCTTCCAACTGGACTCTCCTGTCTGGATCCAGGAGGCAGAAGTGAATAGATGGCCTCTCGGCTACCAGGCTCGCTTGGACCCTGCGGTGGTGCTGAGGTGTTGGTTTGAGCCTTCGGGGGACATAAGATGCTCCCAGGTGGGAAAGTTGACACGTCCTGGACCCGGGAAGGCTGAACTTGAGACCCAGGGATGGTAGAGCCCCATGGGAGTCCCCAACACTTGTCATAATTTCTTTGTTCATTTGTTCTTGGGGAGGAGGTAGTGGACTCCCACTCCCCCCACCCCCCATGATAATTTTAGCTTCAGGAGAGAAGGGGTTTTTGTTCACTGTTGTATCCCTAGTGCCCAGGACAGTTTCTGGCTCAATATGTGTTTGCTGAAATATTAAATTAACAATCGAATGAGGGCAGTGATAGAATCTGTCTCTGTCAACCTGGCACCTAGCAGAGTGTCTGGCACATAGTAGGTAGTAGGTAACAAATATTTTTAGAATGAATGAATGAATGAAGTCTCCCAATCTCCTCCTCAACTCACCTCCTCTACTGTATTCGGGATCCCCCCTCCCCATCTCATCCCAACATTCCTGTTTTCTGGTGGATTTGGAGGCCCCCAGTGCACTCCCCCATGCCCTGTTTAACAGCCTCCCCCTGCCGGGATGTCCTTCAGCCCTGGCAGCTGAGACATGGAGCTGGGCACCTCCGCAGCCTCCAAGGGCAAGGCCGACCCAGGAAGGCGCCTCCTCCGCCATTAGCTCTGCCCCCCGCTGGCCCACTGCCCATCAGTCACACTCCTGGAAACAAGTTCCCAAGCAGACAGACAGGGTCCCCAAGAGTCTAGCATTCAGTTGTCTCCTGCTTGCACCAGTGCTAAAAACAGCATTATTTCCCCCAA
>NW_007727611.1:0-17915 GCF_000696425.1 Galeopterus variegatus | reverse complement strand
AGGGTAATAAGGTGGAAGGACCCTCAGTTTTCTTATCTGTACAACTGGGAAAATGTACCCAACTCCTCTGGTTGCTATAAATTAAGAATCTTTCATTTGCCAAATGACAGAAAACTCAAACGCACAGACCAAGGCAAAAAGCGATTTATTGGCTCAGGTAATTGGAATATTCCAGAAAGGAGCTGCTTCAGGCATGACTAAGGAAGAAGTGGGGACAAGAGTGAGAAAATTTTTAACAAGGTAAATATTTACTCCTTACCAGGGTTCCAAATAATAGCCTCTTGCTTTTGTGGCATATCCAGGTGAAATGATTGTAATGCTGGCAAACACAGACTCAGCCTTGGCAAAGCTCAGGGAAAAAGCAGATTAATGGAAAGAGGACAGCCATGGTCAGAGCAGCTGCAGCTCTGAAAACTCAGGGGATGCAGGGAACACTTCCCTGTCTGTCAATCCATGGCCTGGGGAGCCGGCCTGACGTACCTGTGCCTGTTATTTTCACAGTAAATTTGTTCAGGTCACAAACAATTGTGGCTTGAAAGGACCACAGAATCTTGTTGTAACCTGGGTGCCCAACCCCCCACGTGCGGGACGTCCAAAGCCATCCTCAAGCTTTCTGCAGTTCACGGGCTGCCCTTTCTCCTGCTCCTCCCAGCTCTCGTTTCCCGTCCCTTACTCCCTGCTCTGCATCTGGACTCCATCCACCCAAGCCTGGTGTGGGTCCTTCTCCTTGTTTTTTACCTTTCCAAGTTCCACGTGATGGACAGATTTTACTGATGACTTTGGAGCAACACAGGGGGGTGATTTTATCGATGTCCTCGTCCCTTGGCCGTTTCTGCCAACTCCAGCATGGGGGTGCGTTGCTTAGCAACTCCTCTTTACTCCTGCCTCTTCCCTCCCAACCTGCCTCTGCGTCCCCACTCATGTTTAAGTAGCTATTGCTTTGTGGCCTTTTTTCAATTGAGGGCCCACACTTTCTAAGTCCAAGTGGCTTCTCCAGATTATTTCTCTGAACTGTGAAAGTTCCTTTCCTCTGAGCAACTTTCATCCAGCTGGTGAAAAACGGGGTTTCTCACCATCTGCACTGGTAATCCAAGTCATAGCACTGACTCAATGGCGTTCGCTCTGTGCCAGGCATTGGGCCTGTGCCCTTCACGTGTTATCTCATCACTCTGCACAAAAGCCTCGTGTGTGGGACCCATTTTCCCATTTTACAGATGAGGGAGGTGAGGATCAGTCAGGAGAAGTGTTCAATGTCCAGGGGGAAGAGTTGAAGTTTGCCTGGTGCTGTCTCACCCTGGGGTCCAAACTCCTAAGTACTGCTTACTGTTCGCCCAATTTAAATAATTTTCTGGCCACCTTTTTCTCTTTCCTCATGCCAACATAACCCCAGGATGATCCTTTAGTTTGGGGGTGGGCAAAGATTTTTGTAAAGGGCCAGAGAGTAAATATTTGAGGCCGTGTGGGGCACATGGTCTCTGCTCCACTCTGCCGTGGCAGTGGAGGGCAGGCACAGCCAGAGACAATATTAACAGGTCAGTCTGGTGTTCCAGTAAAACCTGATTTACAAAAACAGGCAGTTGGCCCTCAGGCTATAGTTTGCTGATCCCTGATTTACTCAATAGTTATCTTTAACTAAACCCATTTTGTTTTCACTAAGCTACTTTTATTTGAAAGCTATATCACCAGAGAAAAGGGAAAACGGCATCTCTTGCTGGAAAGGATGGTAACCATAGAAATAAAAACAATAAACCTAAACAGAGGTGCTACATTCTGCAGTAAGCCCAGGGCCTATTCTCTTTGTTGGAAAGGATGAAAAGTAGACTCAGAGAGGTGCTAAAAGCGCATTAGCAGCAAATCAAGATGTTTTCTTTGAGGTAATTGGAAAAACTGAAAAATAATCCATATTGGGTGTAGCGTGCCGTGGTTTGTCTTATGAAATGATCTCATATGCTGGGATTTGTGAAGCTCTGAGTGGGAGAAGGGCAGGGAGGGGCATTGCAAAGCACTGCACTCACTTTGGAGCAGAGAGTTGGGGACCCTGTGCAGGCAATGGGGGGCTGCAGGACTCACAGGACAAGGGACGGTGAATGTGGCCTCGGCGCTGGCTCCCCGAGAGCTCTGATGGACTGTGGGGTTCCTGCTAGAGCCTGGGGCCTGCAGGTGAGTATCAGCTACTGCTCATAGGTCAGATCAGTGGTGTGTTTTCAAGTGTATTGTGTCAGAGAAACTCCCACTACAATATCAAGAAATGAATAACCTCAGTTTCCCTTTACGATGGTTTCTTCTTTTCTCCTCGTTCCTCTATTTCTTTGTCCCTCTTACTCCTTTTCTGCATATCTATATTCACACACACACACACACACGCACACGCACACATACACACACACACACACACACATACATGTTTTGCCTCTGTTAAAAAAATATTCTGGTTATCTTTTATGTCTGGCAACAGCTTCCTCATCCTCCTCCGTGAACAGCCAAACGAAGAATTAATTTATACTTTCTGCAATGTCGGGACCTCTCATTAAATTACTCCCACTGTCTTTTGGAAACTCTGGTAACTCAACTTAGTTTAATGATCTCTCACTCTTTATATCCTTGAAAAATGCTTCTTTTGCCTCCTGGCTCGGGCAATCTTAATTCTGTTGGCAGCCATAGGTTTCATTATCACTGTCCCATGCTCCAAACCATATCCTCCCCCCGTCCCCATCCTCATCTCACCCTGAGCTGCCTTGACTTATCTCCTGGTTCTGTCTGCACTTCTTTGTCTGCCGACATTCCCATGTTTTCTACTCCTATTAAAAGCTGTACTTTACCCAGTACTGCATTTTTAAACTGAAAGAAGATCATGATCGTCATGCCCTTATCAAAAGCCATTACTCGATGCTTTACGTGGGGTGTGGGGAGCAGGGAGGACCATGGACTCTTGTGCAATTAGGGTGATGAATACATAAGCACTTAATTCACCAAGACAGACATGGAAGAAGGGGGCATTATCTCGTTAGTGTGGGTACTTGGTTATGTGTGATGGTGATAAGAATTACACACATCCCTCAATGGGCTGGTAAGTGAAATTGAAGGAAGGGATGTAAACCCTTTCACACTGAGCTGGAAGAAACTCTATATGAAAAATTCCACACAATGAAGTCATGGAAATATTGCCTCTGCAAACCCCCACGGACACTTTTTTGCATACATTTCTATGTTGTTTCCATAAGTCTTTAGCTTCTACATACCTGAGTCTGCATGAAAGTTAACCAGAAACAGTGCTGGGACTGGGGAAGGATGCCTTGGGCGTGAAGCTTTGGAAAGCCGCCACCTTCAGTCGGGCCTGCAGCTCAGGCTGGGAGAGAAGATGGTCTGCCCTGGAAGGCGCAGTGCTGCAGGAGGGCGGGACATTTCTAGATCGTCCCAGGAAGGTGGTGGGTGCTGGACCATGGCTCAGTGTGTTTTTGCCAGGTTTCTGCCTTAAGGAACAGGAGTTCTGATGGAGGGCTGGATGTCATTCCTTCATCCAAAAAGTATTTCTTTTCTTTTTTTTTTGTCGTTTATGTGACCGGCCGCACCGCGCTCAGCCAGTGAGCGCACTGGCCACCCCTATATAGGATCTGAACCCACGGCGGGAGCGCTGCTGCACTCCCAGCGCCGCACTCTCCCGAGTGCGCCACAGGCTCGGCCCCAAAAAGTATTTCTTGACCCTCTACCATGAGCCAAGCATTGGGATACAACAGGGAAGAAAACAGACAGCGTCCCTGTCCTCAGGAACTTACACTCCAGTGGCTGAGGTAAACAATAAGCAAGCAAATTCGTAACGTATTTTGCTGATTCAGAAACACACAATTTGTTTTAACATTTTAGTATCTAAAAGCAGAATGCATCTTAGTGATGTTGTGTTGTAGTTGAGTTGTCAGCGTTTTTTTCTTTCTCGCAGTATGTAAAATAATGGTGCATCTTATAGTTGGTGGTATCTTAGATGCGATAAAATTCTTTTCTATTGCAGGCAGTAGTAACTGCTGGGAAGAGAAAAAAATAGCCAGGTGTATCAGTCAGAGAACAAATGGCAGGAAACAAATGGCCCAATCACAAAGAGTGATTGAATAGAGTTTAATGAAGAGACGGTTAACAAAGGTGGGACAAGACAATGGGACGAATGGGGGTGGTGCTGTCCCCAGGAACAAGCCCCAGCAGCCTGAGGCCTGAAGGGACAGGAAAAAGGGGTAGCATTCTTGAAAATGGGGTAGCATTCTTAACAAAAGGCTGAGCTGAAACCTTAGAAGAGGTTATACCCGACAGGAGCCGTGAATATCAGGTGACGTGGTCACTTCTGGCAAAGAGAAAGCACTCCCCACCCAGCTTACGGGGATAGACCTTGCAGTGACCAATGGTTCTGGCTTGTATGGGAATGAGGGCTTTCCTGGGATGCAGGACTTTAGTGCTGAAACCGAGATAGTCCTGGGCAAACTTAGATGAATCTCACTCAAATAGACAATGAGAGAGCTGGTGTGAGGAAAGGCCACTCTGCAAAATCTCGCTGAGCTAAGACGTGGGTCATAGGGACATCTGGGGTGAGTGTCGACTGAGGGCAGGACCTGAGTGGGCGTGAGCGTGGGATGCAGGAGAGTCATGAAGAAGCAGGTAGGCCCAGGCACAGTGGGCAGTGAGAGGCAAGGCTGAGATAAGTTAGGGAGATTCTGGACCTTGTTGCCATGGAGAGGAGTTTGGATTTGACTCAAGTGTGATGGGAGTTTTGAGCAGAAGAGGGTCGGGGTCCAGGTAGGTCTGAACAGGAGCCCTGTGGCCGCCATGTGAAAAGTGGCCTGTAGGGGGCAGGATGGAGATGGGGGCAGTGGGGAGGTGCTGGATAATCCAGGAGACAGATGATGGCGGCCTGGTCCAGGGTGGGATGCTGGAGAGGGGAGAAGTTGTCAGATTCAGGATATATTTTGAAAGAGAAAGCAGAGGTGGCGGAATCTACTGATCAGTTGAAAATTACGTGAGGGAGAAAGGAGTCAAGAGCCAAGGTCGCTCTGCATAGTTCCTGTGGAGGTGCGCTCAAAACATGAGAATTAACTAGGGTGGATTATTAATTATGAGGAATCTACCATTAAGAGCATATTGGCGGATGCTGTACACTTCCAGGCATTCTTTAGGATGTACTAATGGTGCAAAACAAAGCTGAGAGTGTGGCCCACACCCAGCTGATGTTCACCCCTTGACCCATAGATTGTGTGCATTACTATCCAATGCGCATCATTAGAGTCATCCCATGGCTATTTATGTGCTGGGAAATGATCAAACTATTTCTACAAACCCAAAGACTGCCAGTGTCAGGGGAAATAGGATGTTCACACAGAAAGATGGACGTATGGGGTTGAATGAGCAGAAGCAGGTGTCCAGCACCCCGTCCACAGAGGGAGGAGAATCTAGTGTCCTACCAGCCCCTAGCTGGGCATGGTGATGGCACCCAGACCACTGCTGTGTTCAGTCAGTTCACGGGGGAAGCAGGGTCACACTGGGCAGAATTGCACAGGTGTGCCTGTCCAAGTGAGCAGGTGCCATGCGGCCCAGAGAAGGGAGGTCTGGGAGGTCCCCCAAGAGGAGCTGAAAGGTGAGCTGGGCTGGGCAGGTGAGGTGGGAGGGTGAGGAAGGGGTCCTGGGAGAGAGAGCAGGACGTGCAAGGGTGCAGCCAGAGGGACTTGATCTGCGATAACCATCCAGGAATATGGGACAGTCTAGAGCCATTTATATCCATTGGGGCCCTCCCTTTGACTGCAAGCAACAGATGCCTAACTTAATCCAAACAGAGGTTTGCTGGATGCTCTAAGGAGCGTTCTCAAGCACAGGGAAGTCTGGGGACCAGGAGTGGAGAAGGCAAGGCCAGGGCCACACCAGGAAGTCTCAGCAGCAGGAAGTTCAGGGCAGCCTGAGGAGACACTGCCTCTGGAATCCATGACCCAACCATCCCAGTCTAGGTGCTTGAAAGAAAAGGACCCACAGAGCCGTCCCAACCTGATAATGTTACACATGAGGAGCCGCAGACCAAGGAGGTTATTCAACCTGTCCATTGACACGTGGTTAGCAAGTGGCAGAGCGGGGTTTTGTATCGTAGCCCACAGCTCCCAGACTTAAGATTTTTCTACTGCAACCTTAGACCTTCCTGAGCTACCTTTTTGACTTTTATCATTTGCATATACTGCCTTCAATATTATGAAAAACAATTTTTTAAATCAATTTACTTAAAAAGCTTTTTATTCATCTTAGGCAATAGTATCAATGAAATCATGTGTTTGATGTGCTACTTTTTTTTTTCTAGTATACATCGAATAGTCTTATACAATTAAAATAGACGGTGGTCATCTATGAAGGGCCCCAAATCATGTTGTGGTGAGCTTGCCACAGTTTCAGAAACCACGTGCTATAAGCAAGCAGCTTTTCCCTTTGGAGGATGATGTAGGTTGGATGTTTTCCAGCTACTTTCTAGCCCCTTACACTGAGCTCTAACTTGTGAAATCGACAAAAGGGGAGCTGCTGGGCTTGCAGTGGATGTTGGGAGGGAAGGGGTCCAGCCCACCTGTCTTTTCCCTAACCATGTGGACTACCTTGAGGCATCTTCTTGGATCCTATGGATGAAAAAGATCCCAGTTTGAAGACATCAGTACCAAGCACAGTGCAAACTCTAGTGGCTGGCAGTCCAGGAGCGTCATGAGTGAACCGGGCCTGTATGAGGAAAACAGGCTCTAGCCCTAGGTAACCATGGGGTGAACACGGTGGGTGGAACCTCTGTCAGGCGTGCCTCCTGGGCTGCAGAGGCCCAAACGCTAAAACCTGCGTGTCTCAGGCTCCTTTGGTTGGCGAGAGTGAGGCAGGGCCGTCTTCTATTGCTGATGCTGGGACACTAACTGAAGTGTGTGCTAACAGTTGGGGCATTAGGATGATGGAAGCTTCTGGAAGTGTGTCCTAGATTCTGGCAGGCTTGAAATGCACTCCCATCCCAGATTCCAGGATTGAGTGTTATTGAGATGTTCCCAGCCAAGTGATGAAACTTGAGTTGTTTCATGTCAGTAACACATAAGTGTGACCGTGACTGAGCAGGCAGAGGCTGACTGGCTTCCTGTCCTGGGGGCTGAGGGTGTAAGACCTAATTAAGTTATAGAGTTTCGGGGTCAAGGACCCCTCCAGGTGGCGGGTCAGGGTGTTGGTGACTCCCTTTCTATCCTTGAGGAAGACCTCCGGGGTCAGGGACATCCACTGTGTGCCGTCCCCGGGGTGCCCGGGGCGGATCAGCTGGGCAGCGAGATCACAGAGCATCCGGCTACGCATCGCTCCAACGAGGAGGCAGGGTTTTCTCTCCCTGCCCTTTTCAGGCTTGCTGCGGTGGCGTCCTTTTTTTAGTTGGTGGAAGATTGATGATTTCATTATTTGTGGCACTCAGCGATAAATCCCAGAGTCGCGGCTAAAGTGCGCTGTTCCCCACGTTGTCTCTGCTCCCTGTTATTCATCGTGTTTGATCGTTCATCTACCTTGGGCTGCCACTGGGCTGGGAGGAGCCATGCACGGTGGACTTGGGACCATTTTACTTGTCAGAGGCCAAGGAGAGGGGACTGCCTGGAAGGCACAAGGTGGGAGAGGCCAAGGGTGGGAGGTCGGGGCTAGAGCAAGGTGGGCTGGAGCAACTGGAGCCTCAGCAAAGGCAAGAAAATGGCCAGTGATGGGGTTACAGGCACAACCCGTGTGGGACCTCCAGGCCTGGTCCTGTTTGCTGAAAGTCTCCCACAGAAGGGGAAGACTTAATGTCCAACAGAGAAGAAAAGCAACAGCCAGAGACTTCTCTGCCAAGGGAGTGTTGAAGAATTTAATTCAAGATGAAATGTGTTCTTGTTTGTGTACAATTAATTTTCCTTCCAAATGAAGGGTTTTGTCTATCACTTGAGTGTTTCAATAGCAACCGCGTAATTAAGGTAGCACGTGCCTCTTCAGTTTGCGAAATGGGCTGTTTGTGTTAACATGTTGGGGAAGCAAACTTTGCTTGGATTGCATCCTGGGTCTCAGAAAGAAAAAACAAAGAGTCAAAGAAAACACCTTTAAATAGAGACTTGGCTCCCAAGGGGATGAGGTCATGTGGAAAATGTGAGCAGGACTGTTCCCCAGCAAGGAAGTGGAACCCTGCTGTGGTCATGGCGAGCTGTGAAGAGAAAGGCAGAGATTATACCCATGGACTTTGGGAACCGGGGTCATAACTTCAGATGCCGACAGGGGCCAGGTAGGAGGTGTGTACGAGGTAGGCTGGTTGAGTGTAGTTTTTCAACACAAATGTATTTGTGTAGTAAATACCCGGGGAATTCATGTTCACCAGGAAATACGTGCTCTTATTTGTCTTGAAACACATGGTTCTCTGGATCTATCTCTTGTTTTGTTGTTTTTAATAGAGAGGTGGGTGTAGAGGTTGATTTTTACTGTGGAAAGAAAGGCCAGCAGTCTGAGGGATAATACACAGTGATGACTCTCAACTTCATTGTGGAGGGACAACAGAGAGTAGTGGGGACTGTGGCAAAGTTGAGCTCAGTGGCCAGTCCAGTGAAATTAGCTGTGACTTGCTCAGGCCATGAGTTGCTCAGTGAAAGTCACATCCAGTAGCCGTGTCTTGGATTTTTCAGAGGAAGATGAAAATCTAGGTTTTAATATGAAATCTTCTCATTTTTAAAGTTGGAGGCCACCTACCTGTACAGACAAGTGTATTGTGGGCTGGTCACATATCTCCTGGCTGGGTATAGTCTATGGTCTTTTACTTGGCATTTGGGGTAGATCATTAATCTATACTCTTTTGTAGAAAAATATGCTTCTAATTTTGGTGAATGATTCATTTCATCTGTTTAGGACTCATTTTTTCCACCCACAAAATCAGTTCCTTCTATTTTTACTCCAGTTTATGTTAAAGGTTCTAAAACCTGCTTATTTATCCTCTGTTGAGTTTGATTTGTGTAGAAAATGTCCAGAGAGACCCAGTCTCCACAACCCAAATCAGAATGTCTGTGGGTCTTCGATCAGCATCTTTGGGCTCTGAATTAGTTAGGATTTGGCTTTGGCTATCATGACAGAGACAGTGGCTTCCATAAGAGAGAACTTTATTTCTCACTCATGTAAATGGCTTAGTTGCTGTGGCAGTTCTCGTCCATGAAGTTATGAGACACCCAGTGTCCCAATATCCTTGTGCTGTACTATCCCTAGAACCACTGGTCCACCTGCCCCACCCCTGTCTGCATCTCAGCCAGTGAGAAGAGGGGAAAGAAGAGCAGGACACACGCTTCCTTTCATGGGCACAAGCTGGCAAAGGCACATCTCATCAGGCAGCACTTACTCACCTGGCCACAAATCATTGCAAGGGAGGCTGGAAACTATAGACCTTATTCTGAGCTGCCATGCACTTGCCAAACTGCTTAATAACAGCGTTTCTATTACTAAAGGCAGAAGGGGTGTACATATAACGGGGTATATAGCTAGTCATTGTGAGCAGATAAGGAAATGGACAATTCAGAGTAAAATACGCAAATAAAATACCAATAACTCAGCTGGAATTCTCAACTAGTTTACTCCTTATGGATGGAGATTTTTTTTTCTTTTTTAACAAAATTTAAAACAAAAAGGATTTTTCAAATTGAGAATACCAATAACTCAGCTGGAATTCTCAACTAGTTTACTCCTTATGGATGGAGATTTTTTTTCTTTTTTAACAAAATTTAAAACAAAAAGGATTTTTCAAATTGATGCCATAATATTGTATCCCAAACCTTAGTAACTTTTGCTTTTTCCTTCATACTTTTGGCCATTTTTGCATACCAACTGAACTATGATTTGTTTTATATTTTATTCTAAATAGATTCAGTATTTTTTTCCAAAACATTTTATTTTAAAAGGAAATTTTGCTGATTGATAATAAAAATATAACATCAAAATTTGAGGCATGCACAGTCCAGAGATGACCATGGAGCTGCCATCAGAAAGGCCCTGGTCTCCTGAGCCAGGGTGGTGGTGGGGCCAATGTCTACATCCAGCCCAGTAACAACCACCAAGCTACTGCCAGAAGCACCCCGGGGCTCCCAAGCCAATGTGGGGGGAACCAAGGGCCTCAGCCATGCCCCACCATGTCTACATCCAGCTTAGTGACAACTACCAGACCACCACTGGAAGTGCCCCAGGCTCCTGGGGTGGGGAGGGCTGAAGGCCTCAGCCACACACCACTGAAGTCCACATCCAGCCCAGCCAGTACCAAGCTGCTGCCAGAAGCCCCCTTGGCTCCCCTGCTGGAATGAGGGGGGTGCCGCAGGTCTTGAACATGCCCCCCCTTCTTCTTCCTCCTCCCCTGTCCTCCTCCCCCCAACTGCTTTGCAACAACATTGTGGAATGTAAAATAATAATAATGATGATACTTTTTAAAAAATTGAGGGGATACAGCTACAGCAGTGCAGAGAGGAAAATTTATAGCCTTAAATAATTTAAAATTTTTTAAAGAATTAAAAAATTCTTTTTTAAAATAAAAGAAGAAAGGTCAAAAAATAGTGCACTAAGATTTTACCTTAAGACACCAGGAAAAAACAAAGTAAACCCTGAATAAGTAGAATTAAAGAAGATAAAGCAAAGAGCTGAAGTTGATGAAATAGAAAACAAAAGTACATAGACAAAATAAACAAAGCTAAAAGTTAGTTCCTTAGAAAGATGACCAGAATTGGTAAACTAATAACTAACATTTTTTGCATCCTGATTTTATCACTCAATTCCCTGTAGAAATATCTTCGAGTCATCTTGTACAGCTCTAAATTGCATTTATTCTTTACAATGACTGCACAAATTCCATGGGGTGAATATACTGTCAGAGTACTCAGCCATTCCTCTAGTAATGGGAATTTGTTTTGTTTGCAGTTCTGGGCCACTATGAACAATGCTGCAGGAAACATCTCTGTGCACATTGGCACCATGTATGAGTACTCTTAATTCTGTGGGATGGATTTCCAGCAGTTCAAGAGCTGCAATGTGTTCTGTGAATTGTATATTTATACTCATTACTTCTTTTTCTTGTTGATTTGTAAGAGTTCTTTGCATATTACAGAAATCAACTCTCTATAATTGACTTACAAGTAATTTTTACAGATTTATATAAAGACTTTATGTAATCATTTTATGTATAAAATTTTTAAATTTTTGTTTTCCATGTCTGTTTTTATTCTTTCATGCTTTCAGGATTATCCATCTTGGTTTGTACAGTCTACCCAAACATTCTAGATAGTAACCGCAATATCAGATTTTCTTGAAAAAATTTTTATATAAGGCATAAAGCTGCAGGGAGCCCTCTTGCCCATGGTCATGCCCTTCTGGGGACAGCTCACTGCTGGTGACTGAGTGAGACATGCATAAAGGCCTGGACATTTGGGCCCACATAAGTTGACCCTTACTAGCAATGTTTGGTTCAGAGCTCCCGCTGGGTTTGCCAAGGCTGTATTGGGCCTGTCTTGGAGACCAAATTCTCCCCTGCCTGGCCTGCCCCCACCTTCCCCCACACTTCCGTTCACAAGTGCTGATCCCTAAAAACATATTGAACTGAAAACTCTGTTTCAGCCTCTGATTCTAGAAACCCCAGTCCGAGACAACGAGAAGCGGGTTGGTGGGAGCAGATGGTGGAGAATCAACGTGGTCCCGCTCTGCTAGCACGATCCTCCATCTGGCTCTTCTCTTTCATCATGAAGTCCATGCATTTCCTCAGACTGAGAGATTTCAGGGTGGATGAAAACTATGATTTGCCATATTTGGGGGATTTTGATTTGGTTTGTCTACAACATCAGGAATAGGCTTTTATTTTCATTTTTTAATAGTTACTTCTGCATCAAGCCCAGACCTCTTATCTCAGGTCCAGGTTCATACATTCAGCAGTGTTGTGGATCTCTCCATGTCTAATAGTCATCGGGGTTGCCCTACCCCGTCACCAGCCCCCATAGCCCGCATGTCAGGAATGGCAGTGCCCCCTTCCCAGGTGCTCAGGTGACACCTTCATCTCCTCCTCTCACACCCACCATCTGGTCTCTCAGCACATCTGTCCACGAGGATCCCAGTTCCACACTTCACCCCACCTGCCCGCTCCCTGAGTGGTCCCTGCCCACTGTCTCTGAGGGGATCAGTATAACAGAGCCTCCCTAGTCTCCCTGCTCAGCTCACCACTGCAGTCTATTCTGTGCATGCGGCCAGAGCCAGCCTGTTAAGTGACATCAGATCAGCCACTCCCCTGCACTGAGCCCAACACCTCCCACCTCACTCTCTGCAGAAGCCACAACCTTGCTGTGGGCATCAGACCCTGCAGGCTCTGGCTCCTTCCACCTGTCTGTCTCTCTCCTGCTCTTCTCTACTTGTCCCCTCTGCTGCAGTCACACAGCCTCTTGTTTTTCCCAGAATAGCCCAGGTGCTCCCCGCCTCAGGGTCTTGACATGTGATCTGCTCCCACCCCGGGGATGCTTTTCTCCCGATGTCCGTGGCTGCTGCCTCCTGGCCCTGGCATCTGCTCCAACACCCACCATGTCGTGAGGCTCCTCTGACCCCTCTGTGAACAGTCACAGCCCCTCCCACCACCACCCATCCCTTCCTGGCTTGTCTTTTCCAGAGCTCTTCCTGCCATCTGACATTTTTATGTTTTCATATGGCCTTGGGTTGGATTGTTCTAGAGACTGAGACTGGGTGTGAGTTCAGTAGTTTATCTGGAGGTGATCTGGAAGCTCTGGCAGGAGAGCAAAGAAATGAGACAGAAGGAAAAGACGCCAATCCTGCTGAGATGATGACCAGGTGACCACCACGGGCCGTTGGGGCTCAGCCCTGCTGTGGACTTCTGGGAGATGTGAGGAACAGCCTCAGAGGGGATGCATGGAGGGGCAAGGAAGCCTGGTCTGTGTCCACCAGCCCCTGTCAGCTGTTCACGGAGGGTGACTTCCCAGGATGTCAACTCGCAGGCCATGTAGACACCTGTGGTTGGAGAAGGCCCAGGATGAGGACCGCAGGGCAGTGAGCAGCCCCTGCAGGGCAGGATGGTGAGGACTGCGGGCCCAGGCACCCGCTGCATCTGCTGCATTTACTGGCTCAGGCTCGCTTACTGGCTCTGCCTCCCTCTGTGGGTCCCAAGCCCCTGAGGCCAGCAGTCTCTCGATCTGCTTTGCTCTTTGCTGGGCCCGTGACTGCGGCCGTGCCTGGCACACAGCCGGCCCACTTAGCTATGCGCCGAATGATCGCGTGAAGCCTGGTAGGGCCACCTCTTCAGGCTTCTGAGCTGGGTGCTTGGAGTCTTCAAAGAACCCAAATTCTCGACAAAATGAGCTGACTCGGCCATGGCAGAGCCTCCTCTCCTGCTGTTTTGGGGGCTGATTCTGAAGCTGCTGCTGCTGTTTCAGCCAAGTTGGCTTTTCCAGCAGCAGCAGCGCTAGAGAGGGGCTTGGACCGCTGATAAGAGCTCCTGTTACTCCGGGTGCTTGTCTGATGCTTCCATAGAGATGCCCTTTGATGTCGCAGCCACAAATCCTGATGGCAGCTGTGACGATAATAGTCCCAATTACCTTGCCATCTTGCTTGATGTGACCACCAAGAGCCCACAAATTGATCCTGAGTGCACCTCTCTAGGGACAGGTTTCGCTGAAACCAGCCCACCTGGTTTGATCAGGAGAAGAAAACAACGAACATCTATGTATTTTTCTTTTTTCATTTAGTGAAGTTGCAATCATTTTGGAAACTGTCCAAATGCCTGAGACTCTAAAGAGAGGACTCCCGAGCACCATCTCCATCCTTGAAGGCAAAGGTTTCATTTCCACATCTGCAGAACCAGGGCCTGGCGCAAGGCAGACATCAAAGCAAGAAGTGTCTGCTGACTGCCCAGGTGAGGTCTGGCGGGACCCAGGTCCGCAGGCCTGAGGGATGCCCCACAGCCGGCATGAGTCTGATTGTTTCCCCGATTAGAATCAGGCCAAATGTTGTTGCCAGGATCTCTGCTGAGGGAGGCTCTGCCCAGCTCATCGCAGCCCGGAGGTGGGCTCGTAATATCTGTTCATACCATCACTGGATGCTAGGTTTGAGTGCTTGGCTAAGGTGCTGTTTGCCAAATTTCTATGTTGTGAAAAACCCCTTTCCCTTTCTAATTACCAAGTAACATGTGAGGTGATACTTTGAGACCCTGTGGATGTCCTGTTCCCCCAAACCTTTTCCCCAGTGATTTTAGCATCCAGCAATTGCCCACTCATGAGTCAGTTAGTATACTGATGTTTGCAAATAGTCGTCATTTTCTAACTCTATCAGGCCTTGTACATTTCTTAGCTGGGCTTCTTCCATGAAGAATTGTCTCTTCTCCCAATCACTATTTTCAGTATTATTATGGAGGGTTGCGATCCGTTGCCGGACACGGAAAAAGACAAAAAAAAAAAAAAAAGAATCAGGCCAAATGTTTTGCCAGGATCTCTGCTGAGGGAGGCTCTGCCCAGCTCATCGCAGCCCGGAAAGAGGCTCGTAATGTCTGTTCATCCTGTTATTGGATGCTAGGTTTCAGTGCTTGGTTAAGGTGCTGTTTGCTGGACTTCTCCATTATAAGAGACCCTCTTTCCTTTGTAATTGCCAAGTAACGTGTGGTGATACTCTGGGACCCTCTGGATGTCTTCCTTCCCCAAATCTTTCCCCCAGTGGTTTTGATGTTCCATGGTGCCACATGAGTCAATTACAACGTTTTCAAATTTTCGAATTCCTCATATGTATTAATTCCTCATACATATCAGCTGGAATTATTCTGTAAAGAAGTGTTCCTGGCCCAATCATGTTTTTAAAATGTCCCTATGAACTTGTAGTGGATTGAATTATGTCCCCCTGAAACTCCTTGAATTGTGTTGTTTGAATTTGTCCCCCCAAGTTTTATGTATTAGAAACTTGGTCCCCACTATGACTGTTGAGAGGGTTGGAAATCCTGCTATGGTAGTTGAAAAGTGGAGCCTTGAAGAGGTGATTAGATTGTAGGACCCTGCAGTAGTGAATGGATTTAAAATGGTGGTCAGGGGTGTGGTTCTGAGGGCTTTAAAACAGGAGAGTCTGTCTCTCTCTCTGCTTCCACCATCCTGCTATGTGAGACCCCTGAGTCACTGTCACCACCACCAGATGGACTTTGGACTTCTCAGCCTCAGAAACTGTAAACAATGAATGTCGTTTTTCTTTATAAATTACCCAGTCTCAGGTATTCAGTTATAGAAACACAAAACGATCTAATATAGAATTCACAGATTCTGTTAAAATATTTCAATGTGTTCATAACTATTTCTATACATTTCTTATGCTCAAGTATCCTTCCATGTGTTCAGTGGGGCCTGTAACCACAGCCTTGTTTCCATCATCTTTTGAAAACTGCCTGGCTTTCTGGTATAAGACAACTGGCTGGAATCTTCAAGAAGGTCAACATGGCAAGAAATAAAATGGTAAGCACACTGTTCTACCTTAAAGGGAATGGAAGAATCAAGAAAACCCAGGCAATGTGTAGACCTTGGTCGGATCCTGGATTGAAATTAGATTATATGACTGTATCCACATTAAATGGCTTGGGTGTGAAAACATTATTAGATTATGGAAGCAATATCCTTTTCTTTAGGAGATACACGCTGAAGTGTTTAAGGGTAAAATGCGAGTATCATGACCTCTGCACTATACTTCCAAATGGGTTTGCCAGGAAAGGAACACTACACATGCACACTCTCTAAATGATTCCCATGGAGACAGACGACATCCATGTGGTAAGACGTTACTAGCTGGTGAACCTCGTAAAGGGTATGTGATGTTCATTGCACGCCTCTGAAGTTTTGTGCAGGTCTGACATTTTTTAAACAAAGAGCTTGGGAAAAATAAAATGAAAACAATGTACAAAAATCAGAAGGGACAGATATTATGGTCAGGATTGTGAGCAGCTGGGCTTTGAGCCTGCATTGAGAAAACTGATCCTATTGCTGCTGTTAATGCCATGACATGAGGAGCTGGCCAACTTTTCATTTTTTAACTTCCAAAGGATATAACCTAGACAGATTTGAAGAACAGTTGTCTCTCTTTTCTTTAAGAAAAAGAGATAGTGTAGAGAATAGGGAGGGAGGGGGTGAAGGACTGAAGGCAGTTGATCAAAACATCTGGGCCAAGCGCCGTGTTAGGTACTTTCTCCTACATTATTGACTGAATTCCAACAATGACCTTTAAAAGACAGGAAAAGCAAGGCTTAGAGAAGTAACAAACCTGTCCCTAGTAAAAAACTGCTCAACTCAGGCATCGATGCCCAGCAAAGAAATATGATTAAACCAATTAGCCATAAGGAGAGATTGGTCAAATGCTACCCAAACACAGAGATTTAAAAAATCCTGGCTGGGGTTTATCTGTTTTTCAAAGGAAGTTTTGTAGCAGGAAAAGATTGTATCCTTTGGGTTGAAATATCAGCAGGGACACCTGGCCCTTTTGCCTAGGCTGAACCTTGGCACAGAAGATGGGTCTTAGAAAGCAGGTGATGTCCTCTTTTGTTTGATTCATAGTTTGTAGGATGCTGCCCTGGCAGGACACTTCCCCATTAGGAGCCCCACACCTTGCTTCACAGTGAGGACAGGAGGCCCCTGGGGAACATGGAGGGCTGGGGTCAGCCCTGAGTGGGCAGTGGGTCTGGTCTGGATGCAGCCTCCCGACCCCTGATCAGAGTTCCACAGGGTTCAAAAGCTCCATGGGCATAAACAAAGGGGCTTCCTCCTCAACTTGAAAATGCCCTGAGGAAGAATCTTGTGACACATGCAGGTTTGGCCTTCTACTATATTATAACGTAGCTAGTGGCTGAAGTGTGGAAATTAGGGTGGATGGGTGGGAATATAATCCCCTTTCCCCAGCTCCCACCCGCCCAGGACACCTGCAGATGTGGAAGAAGAGGAAACTTTATTTTTGTTAACCTAAACGGCATTCAGTGAGGACAGTTTCTGAGTGCGCTCCAGTAGAGTCATAAGCAAATTAGCTAATTAACGCAGCTCCACTAACTACATTCCACGTTCAGGAGAGTTGCTGTTTGCTTTCCACATGGACGAAGAAACTAAAATAGGAACTGAATCAACGTCTTAGAAAAGAAAAAATACCTTTGATGAATCAATTAAAGTGAAAGATTTCTTGATTATTGAAAGCATCTGAAATGGTTCTCAGCACAAGGTCAGAAAGTCAACGGCCCCTCCCCAAACCAAAGTGCCCATCATTTGTTCAGAGAAATACTGTTCAGGCCAAGTCTGCCGGTGAAACAGAGGAGGATGTTAATCAAGCAGTCACCCAGGAGAAACCGATCTGATCCCCTCTGTCCACGTCTCCTGGGGTCTGGCATCTACTGAGACTCAGGCAGGCGCAGGCTGGAAAGGAGCCAGATGCCGTTTGCACAAAGTGGACAGAGTGGGTCGAGCAGATTTGCTGGCAGTTGAAGCCTCACAAGGTGATGGGTCTGACTGTGTTTTAGACGTTCTTTTCTGAGATAAGGTCATCCTGAGGGGCTCCTGTCTTCCCTCCGTCCATCGGTAGTCTGGGACTGGGCAGGAATGACTGACCATCAGGTCTCAGGGGGGACCAGAAGAGGCAGGGCCTGGGGTGGGGCAGACAGTCTGGGTAGCTGGTGGGTGTTGGTGGAGGAGGGGAGCAAATGAGGGGTGAAGTGAGAGAGGGTGGGGCCAGTCTCCCGGCTGACTGAGGTGTGCTATGTGGTTCTCCCCAGGAATGTGGGACTAAGGTGCATTCCCGCAAACAGAGCTTGAGAGGCAAGTGACTGGAGAACCCCCACCCCACCCCGTTTCTCTGCACAGTGAGCACGCCACATGGGTTGGGCTGTGTTGCTTGGATTTGATTGGTCACTGTCCTCTTCTTTTCAT
>NW_007727610.1:384973-394511 GCF_000696425.1 Galeopterus variegatus | reverse complement strand
ACGGAAAAAAAAAAAAAAAAAAAAAAAAAAAAAAAAAAAAAAAAAAGAAAAACCGTCAGAGGCATCCCGCGTGTGCTGTTGGCAGTCTGGGGGACTTGCTGAGCCCCACAGGCCACCGCCAGCTCCTGGGCCTGCAGCGTTGAGACTCGTCCCAGCGATGAGGCTGCAGGGAGCCAACACCTGCAGTCAAAGCTTGCCCGAGCCTGCCTGGGAAACGTGAGTTCCGCGCTCTCCATCCTGTGGCGCAGTGCCCACCAGGATAACGGGGACCGATGAGCGGCATCCAGGGGTCCTCTCTGGCTCGGAGGAGAGCACATCAGAAGGCAGAGGCTGCTTGGCCCTCAGTTAACCCAGAAAAAAGATTTCATGTGTTCTTAAAATATTAAATGTCTTAAAGAATTTAGATATTCCTAAAAAAGACATTTCTTTCCAACCAGTATGCTCTTCATTCTAAGGCTCGTTCTGTTTAGAAGACCAGCAAAGAACGCTGGAACCTGCTGTCCCGCCCCACCCGCCTGCAAAGTGCTGCAGCCAGCACCTCCTCTTTAAATTTTGCTTCTCTTTCCTGGAGCTTTCAGACAGATCAGCTGAGCTCCCGGGTACTTCCCCACAGGGGTGGTGGGTGCTGACAGCCCCTCCCCCATGAGAGCCTCATGGTCCTCAGTTCCCCACCGTGGTCCCGTCACTACATTTCGTCCATGCAGGCTAAGTGCTAAAACACACAGCCTCCTAGGTGCAGTGGCCTGACACAGTCAAGTTCTACTTCTCACTCAGGTCACAGACCAATGCAGGTTGGTGGCAATAGGGAGGGAGACCAGTTGGGTGGGGATGAGGGGTGCTCTGCTCCAGGCAGTCACGCAGACACCCAGGCTGCTGCCGCTTATAGCTTCTCCTCTTCTGGGGCCACAGAATCCTCCACTAAGTACACCTAGAAATCACAAATGGCAGTGAAAACTAAAACTCCAGCCTCAGTTCTGAGCAGAAAGCCCACAGCTACACACACACGTGCTCCTGGGATGACGCCGCCTTTATCACAAGCAAAGAATTGTGATTCAGACCATCAGACCCCACGAGTTACCCCACACAGTGATGTGTCCAAAAGGCTTTCACTAAACAAACTCTATTTCCTGCAGAAGAAATGACTACATTTTCCCACTTGGAGACGCATTTTGTTAAACTTCCTTTTTATAGGAAGACTAAAGCCCTACTGTATCCAAAAATGGCTCAGAGGGGGGTTGCAACTGGTCGGATGTCTTCCTCAGATTGACAGAGGCTCATTATCTCTGGATTGCTTTGAGCACCACCAAGATTAGAATTCTTCGGGCGCCTGTGTTGATTCAGAAAGATGCCGCCTCTGAAGTTACAAGACACCATTGCCTCTGACTCTGCAGGGCCCCTAGGAGCCTCTAATCAGCTGAACGTCAGCTGCCTGGCCTACTTGGAATTTGGACCAGTGGAAATTGTGTATAGTCTCGTAGAGATCAGTGCTGGATTAGAGGATTAAAAGGCACCCCTGGGAGTGGGGCCTTTCACTGTAGCTGACACCAGGGCAAGTGGGTCGAGCTTTTGTCTAAGAACAACGCTGCTGAGGAACCACGGGCCTCAGAGGCAGCTTGATGTTTGAAGACCTTACATGAGGCTAGTTGTAGAGAAAAGGAAAGAAAAAAAGCGGAGGGAGAGACTTCGGTCAGAGAGGAGGGATGGGGTGCAAAGCAAGGTCAGCGAAGAGAAGAGGGACTGGCAGGCCAAGCCTGGGACTCTCTCCCACGTTCCTCTGCGGGACTGGAATCCTGCTGCCGGTCTGGCCTCAGAGCGTTTCTTCACTGATGAAACAGAGAATGTTGGATGATCAGGATCATAACAGTTCACGGTTCAGCCTGAGAGCTCTGACTTCCCTCCAGCCCAGAATCACCCTCTTGCTTTTTTCCCCTCCTAAAACAATTCCTGCGATTTCTAATGACAAGTGCTTATTGGTTTCCTTAATTTCTGGAATTTAAGCAACAGCTAATACATTTCTGATGCTTTGGTTAGCCTGCCTTTTGTTCAACTAGAGGGACTGACATGCTGAGATGTGTGGTTATGCCAGTCAGGGGTCTCCAGAGAAATGAGACCGATAGGACATACATAAAACTAATATGTACTAACACTGATATACACAAATACTAATACATAGTATATATACTATCATACATATGGTAGTATATACACTAATATATGCATACACACGCTAATATGAGAATATATTTGTATATATGTTAATGCTATTATATATATAAAGAGATTATAAAGAATTGGTTCACAAGATTACGGAGACTGAGAAGTCCTGAGATTGGTGATCAGCAAGCTGGAGACCCAGGAAAGCCTATGGCACAGGCTCAGTCCATGTCCTAGTCCGAAGGCAGAAGAAGACTGATGCCCAACCTCAGAGACAGGCAGGGACAGCAGACCCTCCCTGCCTTTGCCTTTTTGTTCTATTCAGGCCTTCAGCAGACTGGACGCGGCCCACCCACATTGGACATGGCCATCTGCTTTGCTCAGTCTTCTGAATGGAATGTTAATCTTAACCAGAAACACCCTCACAGACACACACAGAATAACATTGAACCAAATATCTGGGCACCCATGACCCAGTCAAGTGTACACATAAAATGAACAATCCCAGTGGTGCTTAGTTAGCCAAGAGCAGAGCTTCTCAGAGTGCACAGCTCCTTGGCCAGCAGCACCAGCAGCAATGCGGAGCTTGTTAGAGATGCAGATTCTGAGGCTTCAACCCAGACCTGCTGCACTGGACGCTCTGGAGACAGCCAGCAGTCTGTGCTGTACCCACTCCTCAGGTGGTTGTGATGCTCTGCAGAGTCTGACAGCCACGGGCCTGGAGACTACAGGCCGAATGTTTCCAGGGGGCTTCTTGACTCTCGGAGCATTAAGTAATAGCACCACCTGACAGTTGCACTGCTCTTTGAAGTTCATTAAGGGCTTCCATATATATCTGACCCTCGTAATCGCTCTGCAAAATAGGTCAAGGTGATGATCTTTGCAAATGAAGAAGTTGAGGCTCAGTAAGATTACAATGACCATTTATGTCCACATCATGACACATCATAGTACAGCCGTCTCCTTCCTCCTCTCTTCCCTCCTCCCCTCCTTCCTTCCAGTTGCTCATTCCTTGTGGTAGACACAGTGATATGAAGCCCAGGTTCCCCTTCAGGAATGACGACCTCATTCTCCCAGGCGCCAGAAGACCACCTTGGCTGGAGTCCCCTTTCGGGGCTTCCTTGACTGAAGACAGTCCACTTGCCCAAGGTCATGCCTCCTTCCCAAAAGCAGCCCCATCCCATGACTGATGGATGTGGGGGGTAATAGCCGGCCCAGTGCCTCCTCCCGACACAGGACAGTCTGAAGGGCCACGCTGCTCAGAGCGCCCTGGCGATTAGCCAAAGCCTGGCATCGCCGCCCAACTCCCCCCTGCAGCCCCTCCCTCCACAGGTGCCCCTCCTGTGCACACTCTAACAAGCGTCCTGCACGCTCATCACCGCCTCAGAGTCAGCCTCCCAGGGGCCCTAACTGTGACCGGCACCGAGCTGACACTGGCTACTATTTGCAGCAAAATATACTTGTGCTGTTGTTGTGAACATGACATCCCTACCTTTGCTCACACCCACACTCACACACACGTACACTAAAAAGTCTGTGGAAATTTTGGCAGAGCTTGGTAGACACCGTGGCAAGATCAAGGGAGCAATAGCTCTGAAAACGAACGTCAGTTATGCAAATTCTTAAGCAGAGAAAACGTACAACCCATTTGCAGGTTGCCCTTTGCAAATCCTTTAGCCATCCAGAGCTTTGGTTTTCCCTTGAAAAATCTTCCTTTGGCCTTCAAAGTGTTCTCTTCTGGATGCTGAGAGCTGCCAGCACCCTAGCACTTTACGCTTTTGCTGCCTCAGGCCTGACGCAGCACACTCTTTTCCAGCTACCTATACTTCAGCTGTCCATCTGGAAACTGAGGCAGTCCCCCGACCCCGTTCTATTGCCTGTTGCAGAGCATGGACCATCCTAATGGAGACACACAGAGGATGCTGCCCATGGCACAGAGAAGCCAATTGCATCGTCTTGTTCAGTGTCATTCATATCTCTTTTTTTCCCCTCCCGACAGGAAAGAAAGCCCAGGCATTCTGTAAGGTATGACTCCCTTGGCACCAAATCTAACCAATATTTTTGCTTTCCTTTTTTGGAAAAAGCATTTCTAAATGAGCTATTGTCATCACAAAACAAGTGCCAAGGAGGCTGGCTTCAGTGTTAACATTCCTACCACCCAAAATCATCTCTTATTGATAGAGGGGCAGGCATGAGAGAGGGCAGGGAAAGAAATGATCAGCAGTGAATCGGGAAGCCCAAAGGGATGGCACTGGAGCAAGAGGAAATTAGTCTTGTTGTTCTAAGACTGCGAGGTGATGTCACTCTGCCGGGAGACCCGCTGCCTGGGGGAGCCACAAAGGGCATTGAAGTTTCACAGGTGTCAGCCAAGGAAGGACAGCGTCTAACCCAACTCATTCTGCCAAAGAGGAAGAAAGTCCTTATCTTTGGAGCCAATCACTGAAATTAAGATGGTGCCACCAAGGATCAGAGAGGCCAAGTGACCCTCCCAAGGCCACACAGAGCCTTTGTTACCTAGGATTTTATTTTCACTGTCCTCCACTCACCTCACCCTTGCACACAATTATTTTGAGCCAGTTATGCCTACGTTGCTTACCTGGCAATGTTTTCACGAATTTTACCTTCTTGGTTTCAGAGTTAACTGACTTGTATGAAAGAAAATTGGTTGAACATCAAGGTTGTCAACCAGTACATGGGTAGCTGTTAATGTTATCGGAACATTATTTTAAATGTCTAAAATTCATTTAAAAGCATTATTCTTAATTCTTAATTACTTTAGCTTTAAAATTTTTAAGTTTTTAAAAATTTCGGTGAAATACACTTAGCATAAAATTTGCCATCGTAACCATTTTCAAGTGTACATCCCGAGGCATAAAGAACATTCACACACTCGTGCAGCCATCGCCGCGGTCCATCGTCGCAACCTTTTCGTCCTCCCAAACTGGAACTCTGTGCCCACTCCATAATGACTCCCCACTGTCTCCTTCCACCAGCCCCCAGCAGCCACCACTTTACTGTCTGTCTCTATGAATCTGACTACTCCAGATACTTCAGATAAGTGGACCCGCATCGTATTTGCCCTTTTTGTGACTGGCTTGCATCTCTTAGCATGACGACCTCAAGGTCCATCCCTGCTGTAGCTTGTGTCAGACTTTCCTTCCTGTCCACGGCTGGACGCTAGCCTGTGGTATGCATGTACCACATTTGCAACCCACTCATCCATCGACGCGTACCTGTGCTGCTCTCACACTTTGGCTACTGAAAAAATGCTGCTATGGCTGTGGGCATACAAATATCTCTGTGAATTTACTTTTTGTTTAAACTTATTTTTAGAAAAAATAAAACTGTATTTTCTGTGGCTAGAGCCTAATTCGTGTTTGAGCTGGGCTGTCACCACTTGATGGTCTGTTCCAATCACGTTGAGGCTGCTCGGGTGACTTTGCAGACATAGGCTGCAGCTCTTCCTTTCATCTGACTGACCCGTGTGCACAGGCACAGAGTGAACACCACCAGCTGAAGGGTGGCCGAGCCCTTCTAGAACACCCCTCATGAGGACAGGCCTTGACTTTGCTCCCTGCTGTGCCCAGAGCCAGGACAGCGCTTGGCAGGGGAGGCTCTCAATACATCCTTGTTTGTGTGGATAAATAAATGGAAACATTTATTTTTCAACAATTTATTGTATTGACCTATTCATTTTTTAACAAATTTATCTTCAACAAAACTTTTCCTTCAATGTGTACCAGTTATAGAACCTATTTTCTGTAGTAATCATCACTGGATGGGATCCAAAAGAAATCCGTCCAGAGCCATTTGTTTGTGACTAAACAGGTAAGGTGACACCTTGGAAATAAAGTCTCCTCCTCTGTTCCTGTAGTACTCTGAAGAACACTGTGTTTTCTTTCTTTCTTTTTTTTTGAAATATCTTTGGTAACTTGTAGCTGTACTAGAATTGTTTTAAAAAAATAATCTCTAATCTCTAACTGCAATGTAAGTTGGAGAACCCTTCCAAAAATTGTCAAAGATGCCCATGTATCAGGTGATTACGACCATGATAAACCGCACAGCAGCCCCAAACCCTGCAGCATTCACCGGTAAGCACATGCTCAGCTCATGGGTCTCACGGTCGGCTAGGCCGGCCGGTCTGTGCTGGGTCTGGCTGGGCCAGTCTGCTTCCCACCGAGGTTCCTGCTGGGCGCGGCTTCTCACTGAGGTTTGGGCTCACATCCACACGGCGTGTGCTCACTCTGAGACCTGGCCAAGGCGAATACGGCTGTCTGATGAAAACTCTTCTCATGGCCAGTCAAAAGCGCCAAGAGAACAAGTGCGAGGCCTCTTAATGCCTGGGTTCGAAATCGGCACACCCTTGCTTCTGTTTCAATTTATTGGCCAAAGCTAGTTACATGACCAAAGTGAAGGAAAGGGAAATATGTTCTGCCTTTTATAGGAAAAACTGTAAAGCCACATGGCGAAGGTCTGAATACAGAGAGGATCTGAAGAATTGGGCCAGTGAGGACACCTTCCAAATCCAGCTATTGCAAAATCATCAGGGACAACTCTGTCTCTCAAGAAGAAGCAATGACATGCTGGTGACACAGCACTTGTGAGTCAGACCTCCTCAGCTGAATAATGTCACTATGATCATCATTGTGAAGCACATGGAGTGAAGACTCAAAGTAGGACTCCTTTCTTTTTAAAGATGACAGGTAAGGGGATCTTAACCCTTGACTTGGTGTTGCCAGCACCACGCTCACCCAGTGAGCCACGGGCCAGCCCCCAGAGTAGGACTCTTTGATAGGATCTGGTTGTTATGGACTAAAGGTTTGTGTCTCCCCCAAATTTATATGTTAAAATACTAACCCCCAACTTGATGGGACGAGAAGGTGGGGCCTTTGGAAGATAATTAGGTCACGAGGGCGAGGCCCTCATGAATGGAATTAGTGTCCTCATAAAAGAGAGCCCAGAGAGCACTCTCACTCTTTCCACCATATGACGTTGCGGTGAGAAGGTGCCACCCACGAGCCACCCATGAGCCAGGAAGCAGCCCTCACCAAACGCCAAATCTGCCGCCACCTTGATCCTGGACTTCTAGCCTCCAGAACAGTGAGAAATAAATATTTGCTGCCTAAGCCCCCAGTCTATGTGATAGCAGCCTGAACTGACTGAGACACCGGTGATAGAATACAAGAGATTTTCAAAAAGTTCGTGGAAAGATTCATATTCTCTTTTAATGCCATTTTTCCACAAATTTTTGAAGTGCCCTCATATAAAAATAAGAATTACAATACATGCTTCTTAAGTGCATTCCTTCGAGTTATTAACATGCCAGGCCTCCTGGCGGCAGCAGCAGAGAGAATAAGGCTCCTAACTTACTTCCTCAGGTAGAAGCTGTCATCTGGCCTTAGTCTTTACATAGAATCTAATCTTTAGAACCTTCATTAGGTACAACAGACAGTTTTCTGACTATTTCTAACAGTAAAATTTGCTCTTCCCTACAAGAGGAAGAAAAGAGTCTACCTTCAACCTGCGTGCATGATCCGCCCATGCGGGGATAATGATCATCAGGTGCTAGTTTGATGTCACTGTGCACCCAGCTGCTGGAAGTGAGCACACGTTGTCAGCTCGAAAGCAAACAGCAGGGTCCCCTCCAGCTGCTGGTCTGGGAACCTACGGATGGTGCCAGGTAACTGCAGTAACTTTCCATTAAGCTCATCTACCTGTGGCAGAGCAGGTTCCATCAAAAACAGACAAACTGGAACAAAGTCTCGGTGAGGCTGTGCTCCTTCCTCACGAACATTGCCAACCATGCTGTGGTCCAGAACAGGCAGGCCTGCAATGGGGAACTGGGCTACCCCAGGTCTACCCACCGTCTAGCTCCGGCAACAGCAGGAAGGGTCAGGGACGGAGGAGAGCTCAGAAACCAGGGCAGTCCAGCAGAGCTGCGCCATTTCTGAACAACTCGGACTAGGTCCATTTCCCTGAAAGTCCTCCTCAGAGCACTTTCTGCTTGGGAAGCGAGTTCATGTGAAAAAGGTGATGGAGGTTGGTCATGACATAACAAAAATAATCATCCAAAAAAGGGGCAGAGATCTGTCTGTGGACAGGTCTAGCAATGGATAGAGATAAAAGAAAACTTATTAAACGTGTTCTGGTGGACTTTAGACTTGAGACTTTATTCCACAAAATGCATTACTGAAGACTGATAGATGTTGATTAATCTGCTCACAAAAACTCTAAAAATACAGAAAAGCAGTAACCTAGACTCGGAGCATTTCTGTGTTTGTACTAAATGTTCCTCAAAAGACTGGTCCTCTTCCCTTTAGTTACAATTGTCTCTTTCCCTCTGTATCCACGGCAGGTTTTCTACCTTCCTTAACAAGCTAGACCGCAAGCTCCGGAGGGCAGGTGTCTTCCTCGCCACCTGTCCCACAGGGGGACCTCGGGATTGCGGCATGAGTGGGGCCCACGGGAGGTGTTCAGTCAACATCTTGGAATGAAGGAGGCCTGGTGATGTGCCGAGGAGACAACACCATGTACAGGGATTGATTGGGGCTCCCCTCGAGGGAGAGACTTAAACATCTCACCAGTTCAAACACCTCTCTCAAGTTCAGCACTGGAGGTGGCAGCGACAGGTGATCTGTGTTTAGTGAAGAGGCACTTGTGTGACTCGTGCTGTGGACTGAATCATGTCCCCCCCAAATTCATTTGTTGAAGCCCTAACCCCCAACGTGACTGTATTTGGAGACAGGGCCTATGCGGAGGGAGTAAAGATTGAACGAGGTAGTGACAGCGGAGCCCTGATATGACAGACTTAGTGTCCTTATAGGAAGAAATGCCAGAGCCTTCTCTCTCCCTCTCCACCATGTGAGTACACAGCGAAAAGGTGGCTGTCTGCAAGCTGGGAAGAGAGCCCTCATCAGAAACCAAATTTGCCAGCACCTTGGTGGTGAACCTCTCAGCCTCCAGAACTACGAGAAAATATGTTTCTGTTTTTAAGCCATCAGATTTATGGTATTTTGTTATGACAGCTTGAGCAGACTAATATTCATCTTAGTTACATGAAACTCTCCATGCTCAGGGTCCTGCTGACAGCAGCCTCCTGGTGTGTTCTGCTTTCTCCTATATGTCCAGGAAATCGGCGGGTAGAGCTATATAGGCCTGATTAGATTCCGACTCAATGCTTCTGGCAAGTATTCTCATGGCGGTGCTGAGTACCTCACATTGCATCTCATGAAGAGGCACGTGGCGTCCAGTTGCCCTGTCGGCCTGCTCCACCTGATGTTAAGTTTCTCATCAGTTCTCACCTAAGTGTTGTAGCATCTATTGGGGACTGTTGCCTGGATCCATTATTTCACGGAGAGCCATTACCCTCCACGAAATGCCTCTC
>NW_007727610.1:374815-383989 GCF_000696425.1 Galeopterus variegatus | reverse complement strand
AGTCAGGTTGGGTTAGGTGATGATCCATCTGGTAAAAATTGAGCCCCCAAATCTGAGTAGCTTCACATAACAGAAGTGTGGTTTCTTACTTGCAGTGCATATTTGGAGTGGGCTGGTGAGGAGCCTTGGTCCATACAGTCACTCAGGGACCCAGGTTGCAAGCCTCCATCATCTTATTCCTGCATCATATAGAAACCCAATCTCCACGGCACAGAGAGTTCTGTAAAAGCTTGGATGAAAAACAAAATCTTTGGTCAAAAGCAACTTAAGTCACTTCTGTCCTCAGCTCATTGGCCAAAACTCATCTCTGTTCCTGCCTGACCATTTAATCCTCTTTGGTGCCTGAAATGGGAGGATAACCAGATATGGGTGGGCACTAGAAATTGCACCACTGAACGTTAGAAATTTGTAGACTAAGGCCTATATTCAACTTTGTGAGTTAAAGTTTGTCAGACATAATGGTTTCTGGGATTTAGCATATTCTTTTATTTATTTGTGTGAAGAAGTGCTGAACTATACCACTTGCCAGGCACTGTTCTAGGCACCAGAGATAGAGCAGCAGACAAAAAAGGCAAATCCCTTCTAAGGCAGAGGAAACACCACGTGACTAAACAAATGCATATATAGTAGCGTTTCAGGCAAGGAGGAGCCCCGTGGTTGACAGGACAGCTGGGGACACATGAGAGAGGTCAGTGGGGGGGACTATTTCAGACCGTCGGAAAAGACATGTCTCAGGAGTGGATCCTTAAACAGGCAACGGGACAGACACAGCTGGCCATGAGAGACAGTGGAAGGGCTCGAGCCCCATGCCATGGAGGGGCGGCTGTGGCGGCCACACGCGAGGGATGCAGGATTTTCCGGGATGAGGTCACAGGTGCTACCCAGGGACAAAATCATGGAGGGCCTTTGAGCCCAGTGCGAACATTGGATTATAATTTAGGTGTGATGAGAAGCCATGGGAAGACTTTGACCTCATTTCATTTATATTTCTAAAAGATCATTGAGTTCCTGGGAGAAAATACACTGCAGGGGGAGCGGGCGGTGGAGACAGTAGGAGGCTGTTGCTGCGACCAGGAGAGACTTGCCCGGTAGCCGGACGACAGGGGCGGTGGCTGGATTCAGGGCGTGTCGTGGAGGTAGATGACAGGCCCTGCGGTCTGGGGAGTCACCGGAGAGGCCGCGCCTGCGGTGGGAACAGCAGCAGGCCCCGGGGTGGGGCAGGACTGCGTCTGGACTTGGGCTCCACCGACTACCAGCTCTGCGTTCTGGGGCAAGTTGCTTCAGCTCAGGAGTCTGTAGGACGGTGGTGATGAAGCCACTTCCCACAGGGGACGTGAGGGTCCAGGCTGGTCACGACTGACTCTGGAGGGTTCCACTACGATGGTTTTAATCTTCTCCCAGCCAGTATCTACATACAAGAGCCCACAGCCCCCCAGAGGCTCAGGCCCGGGCGTCTGTTCTCGCTGCCTGAAGTGTGCACATCACACGGGCTTTGAACATTCGCCCGAGAGACGGTGGGAATAATATTTCACTGGTGAAATCAGCTGTGGCGAGAGACTGCACATGAACGGGCACAGGACTCCACGGCACCTCCTGGAAAGCGTGCCCAAGACCCCTGTTGTGCTACCCGCCGCTGTTTCACGGGAATGCTGTTGCCTGATGTGACGACGGGAAGGTGAGACGGTCACGCTGGGAGCCTTTCACAGGGCCAGATTACAGGGAACCGACATTTCCCTGAACTTGCATGAAGAGCTCTTATCTCTCCCTTGGGCCTGCTTACTAAAGAAAATCACTTCAAATGTCAGCCTGGTATTTGCTGCCACTGCCACCTTGGGATGATCTAGAAACTCCCGCCTACTTCTAATCGCCAGATGTCACCTATATCACCTAAAACAAGGGCAACAAAAAAACCCACAATCCGACCTTATGAGTAACCAAATTGGTTGGGTCAGTTCTTCACGAGAACCTTGCCCAGTGCCTGGCATAAAGGAGACAATAAATAGTGTCTGTTTTTACTTTCTAGATGAGCAATCAGAGGCTCAGAGAGTTAGATACCCACCTGAAGTTACCCATCCGAGAGTGCAGGACTGGGAAAAAGACTCTCCTTGGCTTGATCTGGAAAGTTCAAACTCACTTCACCCTCTCACACGACCTCAGAAGAGACACAGACTGTTTCGTGGCATTCTTGAATGGCAGACTCACCCACTGAGCTTCTCGTCCACTGCAGGTGACCGGGAGCCACTGATAGTTGGATGAAGAATGACAGCAGAAGCGATACCTTCAGGAGGAAATGCATCCAGCAGCCCAGGGCAGGGTAGACTTGAGTGAACAGAAGCCAGAGGCAGGAGACCAGCTAAGACTTAAACAGAAAACTGGACCTAGGTTGGGGTGTCAGCAAGGGAAACGCTGAATGACAGCAAGAAAACTTGCAAAGGAGAAGGAGCAGAACTCAGTGACTGGTCAGGGAACAGGAGACCTGTAAGATATTGTCGAGCTTCTATATGACCACTGGAAGACAGTGGTAATATTGGGGACAGGGACATTTGCTCCCAGGGTCTGAGATCAGGAAACTGGGAATCTGCTTCTTCTCAGCTAAGCTACTGATTAGTGGGTCACCCAGACTTGGAGACTTCTGGGCAGATCTTACTCATAAGTGTAACTCAATAAGGAAAAGAAGAGGATGTCCAAGTGGGAAGGTGAGGTTGGGGGCTGTACACACAAAGGTGTGTGTGTGAGTGTGTGAGTGTATGTATGAGTATGTGTGTGTGTGTTTGTGGTGTGTGTATGTGAGAACAAATGTGTTGGGTAGAGAGGTGTGAGTGTACATGCATCTGCCTGAGTGTGTAAATGTGTATATGAGTTTGTGTGTGTATGTGTTAGGTGCAGGAGTGAGTGTGTGTGTTTGTGTGTGGGTGCTGGGTAGGGGTGTGCATGAGTGTTGTTGGGCGTGGGTGGGTGTGGGTGTGGATGCTGAGAGGAGCATCTGAACAGAGCACTTACTCGAAGCAGCAGGTGCCCGATTGCATCCAGAAGTGAATATCCACAGCTAAACATCTCTTCTTTTTATCTTAACATTACATGTACATATGTGTGGGGTACAGTGTGTTGTTTCGATCATGCATATACTGCACAGTGATTCACTTACGGTAGACAGCATAGTTTCATGCCATGAGTCTACCATTTCTCTTCCCCTCACCCCTGGCCCCTCCCAGCCTCTGATAACCATTTATTCTACTCTCTGCTTCTATGAGAACCACTTTTTTAAAAAATTAATATTCCACGTATTAGTGAAATCATGTGGTATTTCTTTCTGTGCCTGGCTTACTTCACTTAACATGATGGTCTCCAGTTCCATCCATGTTGCTGCAAAAGACAGGATCTCATTCTTTTCATAGCTGAATAGTATTCCATTTATACACCACGGTTTTAAAATC
The DNA here is from genome assembly GCF_000696425.1 of Galeopterus variegatus. Lineage (NCBI taxonomy): Eukaryota > Metazoa > Chordata > Mammalia > Dermoptera > Cynocephalidae > Galeopterus > Galeopterus variegatus. Next base: position 380,555 of record NW_007727610.1, on the reverse strand, counting down.
TGTTCATCTGTTGATGGGCATTTAGGTTGATTCCATCTCTTGGCTATCGTGAATCATGTCGCAATGAACATGGGAGTGCAGGTGTTTGTTCACTATGCTAATTTCATTTCCTTTGGGTATTTACCTAGTAGTGGGATTGCTGGGTCATAAGGTAGTTCAATTTTTAGTTCCCTGAGAAACCTCCATACTATTTTCCACCATGGTGATACCAGTTTGCACTCCCACCAACAATGTGGGAGAGTTCCCTTTTCCTCACATCCTCGCCAGCATTTGTTATTTTCTGTCTTAGTGATAATAACCATTCTAACTAGGGTGAGATGACATCTCACTGTGGTGTTCATTTGCATTTCCCTGATGATTAGTGCTGTTGAGCATTTTTCCACTTGCCTGTTGGCCATTAGTGTGTCTTCTTTTGAGAAATGTCTGTTCAGGTTCTTTGCCCTTTTTAAACTGGGTTATTGGCTTTTTTTGCTGTTAAGTTGTTTGAGTTCCTTGTATATTCTGGATATTAGCCTCTTGTCTGATGTGTAGTTTGCACACACTTTCTCCCACTCTGTAGGCTGAGAATCTCTTCACTTGATTGTGTCCTTTGCTGTGCAGAAGCTTAGTCCCATTTGTGTATTTTTGCTTTAGCAGCCTGTGCCTTTGTAGACCTGTTCAATAAAGCACTGCCCACTCCCATTTTGTGTAGCATTTCCCCCTATGTTTTCTTCTAGTAGTTTCATAATTTGTGGTCTTAAATTTAGGTCTTTAATTCATTTTGAGTTTATTTTTGTGTATGGTGAGACATAGGTGTCTAGTTTCAATCTTCTGCATGTGGATTTCTAGTTTTCCCAGCACCACTTATTGAAGAGGCTGTCCTTTCCCAATTGTATATTTTTGGCACCTTTGTCAAAAATCAGTTGGCTGTAAATGCATGGGTTTATTTTTGGGTTTTCTGTTCTATACCATTGGTCCAAGTGTCTGTTTTTATGCAAGTACCATGGTGTTTTGGTTACTATAGCTTTATAGTATATTTCAAAGTCAAGATGTGTGATGCCCCCGACTTTGTTCTTTTTGTTTAAGGTTGCTTTGGCTGTATGTGGTCTTTTGTGGCTCCATAAAAATTTCAAGATTGTTTTTTCTATTTCTGTGAAGAACGTCATTGGTATTTTGATAGAGATTGTGCTGACTCTGTACGTTGGGTAATGTGGAAATTCTGAGTACATTAATTTTTCCAAACCTTGATCAGGGATTAACTTTCCATTTATTTGTGTTTTCTTCAAGTTCTTTCACTGATATTTTATGGTTTTTGTTGTAGAGGTCTTTCACCTCCTTAGTTAAATTTACTCTGAGGTATTTCATTGTTTTGGTAGCTATTGTGAATGAGATTCCTTTTTGATTTCTTCTTCAGATATTTTGTTATTGGCATATAGGAATGCTATTGATTTTTGTGTGTTGATTTTGTATCCTGCCACTTTTTAGTGAATCCATTTGTTGGTTGTAGCAATTTCCTAGCAGAATCTTTAGGGTTTTCTACGTACATAATCATGTCATCTGTAAATAGGGATAGTTTGACTTCCTCCTTTCCAATTTGGATGTCCTTTATTGCTTTCTCTTGCCTTATTGACTGGCGAGAACTTCCAGCACTATGTTGAATAAGAGTGGGGAAAGTGGGCATCCTTGTCTTGTTCCAGATCTGAGAGGAAAGGCCTTCAATTTTTGTCCGTTCATACTATATTAGCTGTAGGTTTATCATATGTGGTCTTTACTTGTGATGAGGTACATTCCTTCTATTACTAATTTGTTGAGTATTTTTATCATGAAAGGATGTTGGATTTTATCAAGTGATTTTTCATATTGAAATGATCATATGGTTTTTTCCCCTTCATTCTGTTGACGTGATGTATTGTACTTATTGATTTGTGTATGTTGAGCCATCCTAGCATTCCTGGGATGAATCCCACTGATTATGGCAAATAATCTTTTTAATACGTTGTTGGATTCAGTTCACTAGTATTTCGTCGAGGATTTTTTTGTGTCTATGTTCATTAGGGTTATTGGTCTGTAGTTTTTTGTTGTTGTTGTGTTTTTCCAGCTTTGGTATGAAGGTAATGCTGGCCTTGTGGAATGAGTTTGGAAGTATTCTCTCCTCTTCAAATTTTCAGAAAGTTTGAGAACAAATGATATTAGTTTGTCTTTAAATGTTTGGTAAAATTCGGTGGTGAAGCCATCTGGTCCTGGGGGTTATTTTGTTGGGAGACTTTTGATGACTGCTTCAATCTCATTACTCATTATTGGTCTGTTTAGGTTTTCTAATTCCACATGATTCAACCTTAGTAAATTGTATGTGTCCAGGAATGTATCCATTTCTTCTAGGTTTTTCAGTTTGTTAGCATATAGTTGTTTGTAATATTCTCTTAAGATTCTTTGTATTTCTTTGATATTGGTTGTAATGTCTCGTTTTCCATTTCTGATTTTAATTGAGTCTTCTCTTTTTCTTCATTAGTCTAGCTAAAGGTTTATTGATTTTGCTTATCTTTTTTAAAAAAAACACCAACTCTTTCATTGCTTTTTTTGTATTTTTAAAAAATCTCTAATTCATTTATTTCTGCTCTGATCTTTGTTATTTCTCTCCATCTACTAATTTTGGGTTTGGTTTGTTTTTATTCCTGTTTTTCTAGTTCCTTGAGGTGTAACCTTAGGTTGTTTATTTGAAATCTTTCTTCTTTTATGATGTAAGCATTTATTGCTATGAACTTTCCTCTTAAAACTGCTTTTGCTGCATCTCATAGGTTCTGGTATGTTGTGTTTTCATTTTCATTTGTCTCCAGGAATGTTTTAATTTCCTTTTCATTTCTTCTTTGACCCATTCATTGTTTAGGAGCATGTTGTTTAATATCCACATATTTGTAAAGTTTCTAATTTTCCTTCTTCTATTGATTTCTAGTTTTATTTTAATGTGGTCAGACAAGATAGTTGGTATGAATTCAGTTTTTAAAAATCTGTTGAGACTTGTTTTGTGACATAACATATGGTCTTTTCTAGATAATGTTCCATGTGCTGTTGAAAAAAATATGTATTCTGCAGCTGTTGGATAAAATGTTCTATAAATGTTCATTAGATATAATCAGTCTAGCATGGAGATTAACTCTGATGTTTCTTAGTTAATTTTGTGTCTGGATGATCTGTCCTTGGCTGTAAGAGGAGTATTAACATCTCCAACTATTATTGTGTTGGAGACTATTTCTCACATTAGGTCTAGTAGTATTTGCTTTGTATATCTGGGAGCTCCAAACTTGGGTATGTATATATTATATTTAGAATTGTTATACCATCATGTTGAATTGATCCTTTTATCATTACATAGTGACCTTCCTTATCTTTTTTTTTACTTTCCTTGGCTTGAAGTCTATTTCATCTAAGTATAGCTATTATGAAATATCTTTATCCATCCCTTCGGTTTCAGTAGATGTGTGTCTTTATAGGTGAAGTGAGTTTCCTGTAGGCAGCACATTGTTGGTTCCTGTTTTATGATCCATGCAGCCACTCTGTGTCTTTTAATTGGGGCATTTAATCCACTTACATTTACAGTTATTATATATAGGGACTTGTTATTGCCCTTTTGTTACTGCTTTTCTGATTGTTTTGTAGATCTTTATCTTCTTTTTTCTGGTCTTACTGTCTTCCTGTGTGATTAGTGGTTTTCCCTAATAGTATATTTTGAATTCTTGCTATTCAGTTTCAGTATGTCTATTATAAGTTTGGGTGTTATAGTTACCATGAGGATTACAAAAAAAAATGTTATCGCTACAGCAGATTACTTTAAACTAATAACAACTTGCTTTGATTACTAAAAAAACAAAAACAAACAAACAAAAAAAAACACCAAAGGCAACTCTATGCTTTGATGTTCTTTCCCTCCACTTTTTGGCATTTTGTTGTTTAAGGTTACATCTACTAACATTCCTTATCTCTTATATGGTTGCTGAATTTGTTATTATTGTTGGGTTTGTCCTTTAGTCTTCATACTAAGGATGTAAGTGGTTTATTCACCACACTCTTACTACACTGGAGTATTCTGAGGTTGTCTGTGTATTTACTTTACTAATGAGTTATGTACCTTCAAATGTTTTCTTGCTGCCGCTTAGCATCACCTGCTTTCAGATTGAAAAATTCCCTTTAACATTTCTTGAAAGGCAGGTCTAGTGTGGATGAATTCACTTAGCTTTTGTTTGTCTGGGAAAGATCTATTTTTCTTTTGTATCTGAAGGTTAACTTTGCTGGATACAGAATTCTTGGCTGACAGTCCTTTTCCTTCAGCACCTTGAATATATCATCCCATTCTCTTCTGGCCTGTAGGGTTTCTACTGACAAATCCCCTGAGAGCCTTATTGGGTCTCTATTGAATGCAATGTGTTTGTTTTCTCTTGCTACTTTCAATATTTTGTCTTTGTCTTTGGTTTTTGATAATTTGATTATAATGTGCCTTGGGGGTGTTCTTCTTTGGATTGAATTTGATTGGTGACCTCTGAATTTCCCATACCTGGATACTCTTACCTTTCTCTATACATGAGAAATTTTCAGCTATTATTTCCTTAAATATGCTTTCTCTGTCTCTTCCTTTATTGTCTCCTGCTGATACACCAATTATGTGGAAGTTATTTGGCTTCAAGAAGTCCCATAATTGCTGTGATCTGTTTTTTTTTTATTATTATTTTTTCTCCTCTGATTGGATAGTTTTATATATTGTCTTCTAGTTCACTGATTCTTTCCTTTGCTCAAGTCAGCTGTTGAAGCTTTCCATTGAACTTTTCAGTTCAGACAACATATTCTTTATTCCTAGAATTTCTATTTTTATTTTTTTAGTATTTACTTATTTATTAATTTTTTTTTTTAATTCTAAGATTTTGTTGTGGAGAGATTGGGGGGGAGGTGGAGAGAGTGAGGGGGAGAAAAATAGGGTGGGAAGAGGAGGAAGGGGGGCGGTTGAGGCCCATGGCAACTCCCTCCTTCTAGCAGAGGAGACCGGGGGGCTTCTAGTGATGTCTCGGTTGTTGCTGAGCTGGATGCAAATGTCAGGGGGTGTGGCTGAGGCCCTTGGCCCCCCCATCAACCCAGCTCAAGAGCCCAGGGTGTTTCTGGTGGTGGCTCCGTGGCCATCACTGGACTGGTTGCAGATGTTGGGGGTGTGTGGCTGAGGCCCTTCGCCCCCTACCACCCAGGCGTGGGACCCTGGGGCACTTCCTGTGCCAGCTTGGTGGTCATTGCTTGGGTGGTTGTGGAGCCGGGGGCGGGCATGGCTGAGGCCCCCAGCCCTCCCTTTCCCTGGCTTAGGAGTCCCAGGGGGGCTTCCAGTACTTCCAGGTGTTATAGGTGTTCTTCAGTGATGTGAGACCTTTGCTAGTTAATATCAGAACTTTTTCTCTGATCTGTGGGTATTTTGTTTTTTCTTTCAGTTCTATGTTGGATTATTCACTGTTCCCACCACTTAAACTCTGCACTGGAACTATTTTGTTGTCCTTTGCTTGCTTCTAAAATGGAGGAACTTCCTGTGAGAACAGCACTTGAGCCCAGTGGTTGAGCTAAATTGCTGCTTTGCTGCTGATTCTTGGGGGAAGGCTTTCTGTGCAGCTCAGGTTTTAATGGCTGACCTTGTATGTACTTACGGGTCTTGTGAGGTGTCCAGTACACCTGGGTTGTGTGGAAACTCTGGTGTGAACCTGAGTCTTTTCAGCAAACTGCACCCCCTGCAGTTCTA
>NW_007727610.1:372372-374510 GCF_000696425.1 Galeopterus variegatus | reverse complement strand
TCTTTCAGTTCTATGTTGGATTATTCACTGTTCCCACCACTTAAACTCTGCACTGGAACTATTTTGTTGTCCTTTGCTTGCTTCTAAAATGGAGGAACTTCCTGTGAGAACAGCACTTGAGCCCAGTGGTTGAGCTAAATTGCTGCTTTGCTGCTGATTCTTGGGGGAAGGCTTTCTGTGCAGCTCAGGTTTTAATGGCTGACCTTGTATGTACTTACGGGTCTTGTGAGGTGTCCAGTACACCTGGGTTGTGTGGAAACTCTGGTGTGAACCTGAGTCTTTTCAGCAAACTGCACCCCCTGCAGTTCTATATTCCTGACTGGTCTCCACTGAGTGGGCCTGGGCTGATTGGAGGCAGATCAGCTGTCCTTGCTGTGCCCCCATGTTCCCCTGGTGGGCTTGTCTCCCCATCCCCCCGCATTCCAAAAACTTCCCATGGGGTGGGCCATGTGCCTGCCCCTTGCGATGCCTCACCAGCCTCTGAGTAGCTCCTCTTTTCAGTTGTCTTTGACTTCTTACTCCTATGTGGGTCCACGGGAACCCTGTTTGTGGTCTCGCTGGCCTGAAGGCCACCAAGGCTCTCTTCTCCCCTGCCACCTCCAAGCAACTTCATCTGAAGGGCACAGCAGTGGCTTTTGTTATCTCTTGCTCCGTGCGCTCACCAGCTCCAGCCTTGAAGCAGCAGGGGTTTGAAATGGTGGGAGTGGTCCTTTCTTTCTCTCATCGTGGCTTCTCCTGCCTTCATGTACTCCATAGAGGTCTCTCCTTCTCTTCCCCTAAGCTCTAGTGGCCCCAGCTTGGCTGTCGTTGTTTTAATAGTTGTAAATTGGTTGATTTGCAGGAGAGAGTGATGCTGGGGACCGTCTAGTCCACCATCATGACCGAAGCTCTATTTATTAATTTTTTGTTAATTGATTCCATTTCTTTGTAAAGTTTATTGTCCTGCTGCTAGATTATTTTCCAAATATTATTTAATTTTCTATCTGTATTTTCTTGTGAATCCCTGAACATCTTTAAGAGGATTACTCTGAATTCTCTGTTAGACATTTCATAAATCTGCTGTTCTTCTGAGTCCTTTGCTGGTGCTTTGTTGATTTCCTTAGGTGGTGTCATATTTCTCTGTTCTTTCCTGAACTTTGTGTCTTTACCTTGATGCCTGTGCATTTGAGGATGCTATCTTTTCTAGGTTTTATCAGTGCTCTTTAGTGGCATTAGACCTTTACTGCTCTTTATCAGAACTGTGTTTCTGGTCTGTGTCCCCCCACCCCCAATTCTGTGATGAATTAGTAGTAACTATCTCCCCTTAAGCACTGCCCTGGACCTAATTTGCTGTCCTGTGGTTCTTTCTCAGATTGGGGGGAACTTCCTCCAGGGACCAGAACTTGGACTCTGTGCCTAAGCTAAATTGATGCCTTACCATTGCTTCTTAGACTGGGAAAAACTTTGTGTGTGGACTGGATTCTAATTGCCAGCCTTTTAGTCAATTCCAGGTCATGCAGGGTGTCCACAGATGCAATTGGGCTGTGTGGAAATTCTGGCCAGGACTCAGTCTTTCTTGCAAACTGCACCCTGCAGTTTTATCACACTGACTGGTCTCCACCATGTGGTGCCCATGCAAGTAGGAAGGCAGATCGGCTGCCTACATTGCTCCCCAATGCACCCTTGCTCCTCCCACTGCCCCCCAGCACTGCAAACATTTCCTATGGGGCAGGCCCCACATGAGTCCCTCACAAAGATTCGCCGACCTCAGGGTGAATTATTCTTCCTCCCATTGGCTGTGGCCCCTCTCCCCTAGGCAGATGCCAGGGAAGCTTGCGATCAGCTTTGCTGGATGGCACACTCCGAAGCACCCTCCTTCCCTGCAGACTCCGAGTAGCTTCATGCAAAGGGTGCTCCTGCGGCTTTGCCATCTCTGGGTAGCTGCTCTGTGCAACACGCCACACTGGCCTGGGGAACAGCTGGGTCTGGGGCTGATGGGCTGAGCCTTCCTCCCGCTTGCCTCATCTTTCCACGCCTTCAGAGATTCAGCAAGTATCTCTGCCTCTCCCCCCAAGTTCCGGTGAATACAGGATGGCAGTTTTTTTTTTTTCCTTTTTTTTTTGTCTTTTTTCGTGTCCGGCAACGGATCGCAACCCCCA
>NW_007727610.1:367723-371741 GCF_000696425.1 Galeopterus variegatus | reverse complement strand
CGCTCCCAAGTGGCGCACTGTAGCAGTGTGCCACCAGGCCGGCCCAGGATGGCAGTTTTTGTGTTTCCATAGTTGTAAGTTCATCTGTTATGGGGGGACCAACATCAGGATCGCCTATTTTGCCATCTTGGTGACATCACTGCTCCTGAACATTTCTTTCGACTCTTTGGTAGCTGAACTTCCAAGCAAGGTATTCTGTCTTCGAGCCACTCTGCTCCTAATATTCAACTTTCCTGTCTGCAAGAAAAATAAGATCCTGGTGTCTGCCTGGAGTCATATAGATTTACCTTGCAAGTAGGCACAGAGTCCTGCCTCAGTCAATTAATGATGGGGGGACGAGGCTAACGGGGTCCAGTTTCTCTGCCTCTACTTTCTGGCATCCTCTTGGGCATGTAGTGAGGTGCAGGGCGGTATAGAATTTGGTGCAAGGCTGAAGTGGGCTGTTTCAGAAGACCAGAAACTGGCTACCAAACTATGGGATCCTCAGAGCAAAGGAGGAAGCTTTAGAAGTTATTTTGAAAGGTTTAACAAATGCAAATTAGATCAAGAGCTTAGTTATGTGTTGCTGGGGGAAGGGAAATCGTTTTGTTTTTTCAAATACAAGGAATTCTTTTGGGTCAGAGGAGCAGATGTGTAACTAAGAGGTACGCTTAACCCATCCCTCTGTCATTTCCTGAGAACTTCTGAAGCTACCCTCTTTTAGGTTAGAAAGACACTGCATATTGATCTCAGGAAGAAAATCTGAGTCAGGCTAGATTCTGATAACCAAGATATTCAAGGGCATTTAAAAATATCACATTGGCACCATTAATTACTTAAACAGCTTTTTAGTTATCCTATAATGTTTGAGCAGCCTTTCTAGCTTTTTACATTTCTAATCCAGACTTATTTTATTAAAAAAAAATTTTTATATATCCTGTCCTTTCTCATAGTCTGAAAAAATCTTTGTTCTCGCAAATGGAGTTTGGTGGAAACTCCCTAGATTTTTATCCCCGTAGGCTGATTTTATATCTCTAAAGTTGTCAGAGAAAAATCCACCCGTTGCTGAAAGCACACCTTCAAAGTTGACCTTGAGGTTAATTGCTCAGTCACAAGATTGCAGATTCACACACGGTCTATCTACAGCAGCAATTTTTGCCAGCTTGGCAAAGCACAGGCCTGGGGGTCAGGACACCTAAAAGTCAGTCGCTTTCTCTGCTAAGAATCCCCACGCCCTTGGCAACGTCTCCTTAGCTTTGGATGTAAGGCCAGCCATAGGCAGATCCAATTTCCAGTATGAGCAATCAGCACCTAATGGAATTCTTAGATCGTACAGTACCACCCTCCAACACCCACACCTTGGTTTTCTTAATGGAAGACATAAGCTCCAGCCATGGGAGCCCTGGGAGGGGAGACTCAGTGGCCTGATGACGACTCGATTACTTTGTAGGATGAGCTGAAAGTTTTTGAAATTTATCCTGGGGTCCCTAATTTTCCCTTAACCCTCCATTATGGATCTATCATTCCCAAATTCATGTAGAATTGCAAAACTGGAAGGAATCCAGGAGTACATCTGTAGGGCCATGTCACTTACAGATGAGGACTCCCAGAACCAAAGACACTGCTCTTTTCCTCCTTTCCTCCTCCTTGCCAGTCTCAGTGTCTGGACTGAAACCCAGAGCTACAATCACCAGTCCAGGGTCTTTCCACAACGTGACACTGTGATCTGGTCATGTTTCTGTGTCCTCCACCTCTTAGGATAACGAAGTCTCAAATTGTTCTACCAGCTCCTAAAGCTTTAACTCCTGTGTCAAAGCTGCCTTGCTTGAGACTCAAGAGCCCTTTGGAATCCCAGGTTGGAGGGGCAGATGTGATTGCTGTTCCATGTCCCATCCTGGAATGCAAGCCCTGCCAGGAGGGTCTGGAGTCTGCACACTCCCACCACTGTATCCTGAGTTCCTAGCATGTCACTTGACACTTGGCAGTCATTCAAGAAGTATACTAGAATAATGAGTAAAGTCCAATCACTCCACTGGTATTTCTCCTTCTCAGACACCTTTCCCAACCTTCCTCCCATATCTCCAAGTCTGAGCAATAAAGAATGGTGTCGCGGTTTTGTTGCCACTAAGTAAACCTGTCTGTCCTTTCTGTTGGTTGTCTGCCCTGACCTCTGTCTTCAGAGTGAGAAGAGGGCACCACTGGCAGCTCCAGAACGAGAGAGCTTCAGATGTGCTCATGCTGGGCCAGTCAAGGCTAATGCCGCAAGGCTTCCTAACTTCCCTTTGAAATTAGAGTATGGAAAAAATCTTTCCCTGTTCTTCAGCTTCTTATAGCCCACTGGACCCTGGCCAGGTGCAGCTGGTCATCTGGGGTTGTCTTGTACTAACTGCTCTGCAGAGGAGCATGGTCAGTCTTCTGAAATGCACAGTCTTGTTCTCGCGGTTTTCTTTGTAAGGATCGATGACCTTGGCATTGCTTTTCAGTGACATTCCCATGGGACTTAGAGATCAGAAGCTCTTTCAAGGGCACACTCCCTTTGGTGCCATCAGTTTGTTCACCAGATCTGTGACATCAGCACCACTGGGAGGCACAGCAGCAGCCCACGGGTGGCAGGAAGGAGGGTGGTGGGAGTGGGCGCTGGCCAGCTGAGCCTTTTTCTTTTTCCTCTTTCAGAAGGGGAGGAACCAACACCCACTTTTTAGGCCACATGCTCCTCAAGAAGATAAACTCGTGCGACAGAGGTGGCTCTTTGGGGTGAAGTCTAAGACCCCCACCCTGTCATTTGAGGAAGTCCCCAGGCTTTTTTTTTTTTCTCCCTTGTTTAGCAGACAGCTGGTCCCCTGGCCTGTGTGTCCCCTCCCCGTTATCCAGCAAGTCTCTCTCCCTGGAGATGAACGCCCCTGTGATCACTTCCAGCGAGGTCACAGACTTCTGTCTTGAGGTCACCCTGTGGATTCAGGACCCCGACCTGGTTCAGAACAGAGTGAGTGTTTGCTAAAGGGAAGCCAACCTTCCCAAAACCTGTGTTCTCAGAAGAAAAGGAAATCATCAGTGCTGGATATGATGTTTGAAAAACCAGCCTCCTTACAGGAATGGCTTCCATATTGAAAGTATGAGATGGAGCAGTGCGTTGGGTGCGTGTGGCCCCTTGCTCCTGCCCCCGCGGCCGGGCCTCCTAGCCGGCTCCCTAGGCCCTGTGTCCTCCCCAGAGGCCACGGTCGTCACACGGGCACACACGGGCCTGGAGGGCCCCTCCCCGGAGCCCAGTCGCCGTGTGGCTCATCTGAGACCACTTCCAGCGAAACACGATTTTATGCTTTTCACTCAGCAGACTTTTCGGGCCTGTCAGACAGTGCAGTGGTCACTGGGGTCCCCTGTCTCTCCCTTCCCTTGCTCCCCTTTTGGAAGGATCGCTAAGGACCAGCAAGAGTAAGAGTAAGGGACAGGTGCAAAAGTGACCCCAAGGCGGGGCGAGGCAGGAAGCCGCGGACACGACACGGGCCAGACGACGGGGCGCGTGTGCGGAGCCATCGCGTGAGCCGCGGACGCGCGTGGTGCTTTAGGGTCCGGGACAGTGACGGCCACGCAGCCCTGGGACATCCCGCCTCCTCCGTGTGGAAACTGAGGCCCACAGCAGGTCGGAGCTCCGGCTCCGAGCAGGCCTCGTGTGCGGCGGGCGTCTTGCCGCCCGGCAGAGCCCCGGTCTGCCCCTGCAGTCGCGGAGCGGGACGGGCCGGGGTCTCGGGCCAGCCTCAGCGCGCTCGGGTCCCTGCACTGTGCGGAACGACCTTCCTGCCTGAGCCCGCGTCTCTGCGGACAGCGCGGGGAGGCCGGGCAGCCTCGCCCCCCCGTGTCCCAAAAGGAAAACCGGACGACCGGGTGACCTGCTGCCGGCCCTGGAGGCCTCCGGTGGAGGGACGGGGACGACCGGCTCTCCGGAGAAAGTGGCCGAGAGCTTGCGGGGCGGCCCCGGCCCTGAGCGCTGGGCCTTGTGCGGGCAGCTCCGAGCGGCAGGCGCGGGAGGGTCGCCCGGGAGGAC
>NW_007727610.1:351277-366723 GCF_000696425.1 Galeopterus variegatus | reverse complement strand
GTCGCCCGCACCGCCAGCGAGCCCCGGGCAGCCGCACCCGCGCCGCCTCTCCTCGGGCTGCGGCCACTCCCCGCAAGACGCCGCCGGTGCTCACCAGCCGACGGCCAGAGGCGACGCAGCCGCCGGGGGCAGGGACGAGCTCCCGCAGGTCGCCCGGGAAGCCGGGAGCGCCGGGGCTGCCGGGGGACGGCCACCGCCGCGCCCCGAGGGGCAGCGACCGCGCGCGTGCGTTTACTCGGTGACGCCACGTTGACGAAAGGCCGAGGCCCGGCGCGTTCAGACGCGTCCCGAGCTCCAGGTTTCCTGTGTTGGAGGGAAACGGAGGCGAACCCGTGCACCTGTCCGCGCCAGGGCCCAGAGCCACCCGCACGGGTGCTACGGAGCACGTGACGAAACGTGGCTGGCCCCAACCGAGACGTGCTGTGTCAAATACACGTAGGACTTCAAAGACCGAAGGAAAGAAAGAAAACCATCTCATGAATAATATGTTAAATACATGTTGAAATGAAAATAGTTTGGTATATTGAACTAAACAAAATGTATTAATTTCTACTGTTTCTTTTTATTTCTTTAATGTGGCTATTAGGAGATCTAAAATCCCACCTGGGGCTCACATCATTTTCTGCTGAACCGGCAGTGCTCTGGAAGGAAACCCAAGGTCCCTTTTCACACTTTTTCTTAATCCAAGAACAAGGAAGCACCCTGAGGTGCTCCCAGCATCTTTTCTGAACTCCCTGCCCCAAAACCTCACACCCTCTTGGATCTCCAGACTCAAAGAGCAGCACCCAAGGAGATGCTGCTACAATCAGAGATCTGCCTCCCACAGTGGCCCTTCAGAAATGGACTCCTGCTGTGGGTGCAGAGTCTGCTTCAGGGAGCTGCCTGTTCCCAACAGAGCCCTGGAAGCACCTGTCGTCTCCACGTGGGCGCTTCTCAACGTGCCTCGTGCTGTAACCTGCAAAGCAGTGCTCGCAAAGCCAAGTCAGGCTTCCTTGTTGCGGGAATTCTCCGTCTTTATAGATATTGAGACTCCCTGAGAGCCAAGCATTTCGCATGACTTCTCCCAAATTTGTTTAGGACAAATCCTGCCTGCCTTTTTTGAGCATCTGCCAAAGATATAGTGGGTAAGGTTGTATGAGCTCTATGATTTGTGCACTTGCACTAAAGTTCCTCTCTCTCCCCTGTCCCCTGCCCACCTAGAAGAAATGACTGAAGTAACAAGGCATACCACTGCTGGAGTCCCAGACAGTACTCAGTTGCTTCAAGTTTCCAGCATTTTGTTCACTGGCGTTCGGTAGAGTGGCACTGGATTTAATAACAAAAGAGGAATTTGCTGATACTCAACCAGGTGAGATCATTTTTCTCTGCCTGGTTTTGACATTGTCTCCTCCAGACTGCACAAGAACTTAATAGCCCTCTGGTTTATATGCTCACAGGAGATCCCAAAATATACATACACACACATATATATATAAAATTTGTGTACTGGGAGTAAGAGAGAGAGTGTTATATCGATGCCTAGTTCATTTAACTCTGAGGAAAAAACAGAATCAATCTCCAGCAGACAGCTTGAAGATTTGTAACGTGTTGGATTACGGACATTACTCAGTAATCATGTCTGTTATTTCACATGCGAGCTTTGGCCCTCCCGGGACTGGGGGTGGTGGAGGACAGGCCTGCCTTTGGCCGGGCTGCAGGAAGCTGGCAGGAAGCTGGAGCTGAGTGAGGGCTGGATGGGGGCCAGGAAGCTCATTTGCGTCAATCCATCTTGCTAACATTGGCGGCTGTTATATGCCATCGGTCCCTCCCCCTCCTCACCCTGCAACTCTGAGGTGCCTCCCAGATCCTCAGCTCAGGCTACAACTAAGCTTATTGCTTCTGCTAACAGTTTCTACCATCAGCTTCCCCCACCTGGCCCATTAAAAAAATAAAACAACAACCACAAAAAAACCAAATTTCACCTACCGGAGGTTGGTCTTCCGTGCCAGGCATTTTCTTCCTCCCAGCTCAGTCTTCCCAGTTTCACCATCACTTAATTGTCGTTTATGAAGCTGAGCGGCCTCAGCGTGCCAGGCATGGGTGTCGAGAGCCATCCTGCTGTAGGGAACGGCGTGGGAGCCTGAGGAGCGACACCTCTTGTTCACTAGGCTGCAAGGGGGTCATGTGTGTGTGGCACGGCTCCACGGAATTTCCTGTTTGTTCACCTTTGGTTACTTGACAAGGCTTCCCAGAATTAGAAGGCCTAACCTTTTGGCTTAGTGTGGCTTTGGGAGATTCCGAGGTCCCTGGATGTTCTCAAAGAACATGTTAATAATATATCAAAATTAATTGGTTTATTTAAAAGGGATTGTCAGTACTAGAGATGTTTTTGATATATGTTCCTGCTATGGGTTGGCTTGATTTAATTTTGTTGTTGATCTTTCCTGTTAGTGGTGTGTGCATTGACCCACACTTTTAGAATAACTGGCTCTATAGTTGTGATCATACTTTTGTGCATGTGGAATGAAGTTATTGTGTTAAATTTTTATAAATCCACGTCTCCTAGGGAGATGGTGGGTCCGAGTGCGGTGGTGTTTACAACTAATTGATCACAACCAGTTACTGATTTCATTGTTCCCACTGCTTTACTTGACTCACCAAGAACATATCATTCCAGGATTGGAATGACACAGTGTATTTTAACAAACTTAAGAAGGGTCATTTAACTTCTCACTTCGTCCCCTATACTGTTCCCAGAGTTTATTTGCAGGGAAATAAAAGGTTTCATTATAAGATAAATACGTTAGATAGCAGAGAAACACAAACAAATTTTGATATTAATAGGTTTTGTTTAAATCAGTTTGTAACACAAAATTTGTAACAATAACATAGAAATTTAATAAGATTGATAGTTAAAATTTACTATAATATTCATGTTATAAATATTGTGATTTTGGTTATAAATAAAATGATCAATATAGAGTATAAGCAATATGAAATTGTTAACCATAACTAATCAATGTTACTAAAACTAAGAGTAGTAAGCATAAGTAAGATTAAAAAGGGGTTAAATTGTAAGCTAAGAAGGTTAAGGTTTATGATTCAGACCAAAAGTCTTGACGTTTTAAAGCCAAGCGTGCTGCTATCGTATAGTTTCCTGGCCACAAGCCACAGGCTTTGGGGTGAACTATTGATGCATGAGTGGGTGTTTTTGTCACAGCGTGAGTGCTTTGGAACATTTTGATTTTTCTTTTTCTATAGAGATGAAATAAGAAATGTTTTGATTAATAGATAAATCATCATGTAAAAGATTAAGTAAAACATATAAATAAAGCAAGATTCCTGTGGTTGTGGTCCACACTGGCACTAGACATCTGTGGCCTGTGTCTTTCTTTTTTCACCAAATCCACACCACCTGTTCAGGTCCAACGAAGCCCGCGGAGCTGGTCTCTGGCACATGGGCCACACGTGGGCTGCGAGGCATGCTGCTGCCGGCTCTGCACATGGGAAGGAAATCAGTGGAAGTGGGTTTTAAGAAACCTCTGGCTTCATTTGACTGAATTCCTTTTTCCTTTTTATTTTTTAATCTTCATGACAACTAAATTAAAGTCTGGCCCTGACTGGTAATGGCCCACGTCTGCCAGCTGCCTTCAGAATCCCACTCCTTCCCTGTGGAATCTCCCCTCTTCCCGACGCTCACGAAGCCCTTGCCCTTCAGAGGACCTGCCTTCCCACCCTCCTCAGGACACTGTGGAACTCCTTGGTGTCCAGTCCCAGGGCAGAGCCATTGCAGGACTGTGAGTCTGTGCATTTGAGCAGGGTTGGCGTCTTGCCAACCAATTCACAAAATCTCCTATCACAGGTCAGGAAACAAAAGAGCCATTCAGTTCTTGCAGATTCCATGCAACCGTTTTGTTCTCGAAATCACTTTTTTTCTTTCCATCATACAAACGCACTCAAAGGAAAATGAATAATTGCTGGCCTGCTCAGAACCATCGGTTCCCCACAAGCAAGGGTATTCCTGCGTGAACCTATTAATTTTCATTTCTGGGGTTTTCAGATGTAAAACAAATGTTTGATGTAATCCACGCCACTGCTCTGTTATAATTAAACAGCCTCCTACTGCCTAAATTGGAGAAGCACTTCATTGATCAGTAATAAATTGGGTTCTTAGGAGATTGCCTTGATGTTTGGCATGCGGGAAGATGCCATAACCCTTGTGTAAGATCTCTTGGCTGCTACTTCCATCCATGTTACAATAATAGCAGGTGCCATTTCTTGGTTCCTCACTGTAGTTCTCACGTCCATTGATGGCTCCACCACATGTGCTTGAAGGGGAGAGGGTTGTGGAGAATTTCCAATTGTGAATAAAATACAGATGCACCTCTGCTTACCATGGGGTTACGTCCCAATAAACCCATCACAAGTTGAAAGTATTGTTAAGGTGAAAATGCATTTAATACACTAACCTACTGAACATCATAGCTTAGTCTAGCCCACCTTAAACGTGCTCAGAACACTTGCATTACCCTACAGTGGGGCAAAATCATCTAACACAAAACCTGTTTTATAATAAGGTATTGAGTGTCTCATGCAATTTATTAAATACTGAAAGTAAAAAACCACAGTTGTATGAGTACTCAAAGTACACTTTTTACAAACATGGATAACTTTTGCACCATCATAAAGTCGAAACATTAAGTTAAGCCATTGTAAGTCGAGGACCATCTCTATATTCTACTCAAGGAACATTTCTTAAGGTCCTTTGCAATACCATTCTGAGCACAATTTATGAAGCCCCCATACATACTAGGAGCTAGTTGCAATGCTTAAGATGTGGGTTCCCCCATAATTCTAAATCTGTCTCTTGTGTTGTTGGGAAAAAATGCAAAAGTACCTTTCTTGTAAGACTGTTTTGTCCTGGAAGTAATATTTTGTCTTTGAAACAGTGTTTGCTTTTTGCACTGGTCTGGCTTCTAATCACTGCTTGTGTTTTTGGCTTCTGTAGCTTGCTTATCTGCCTAGACCACATGAATGCTGAGAAAGCAAAACCTAAAACCTGCAGAAGTTTGCCTATATAAGCCCTGTGGGACCTGGGCTAGGGGTCCAGATTTTTCAGGCGGTAGCCATCTGGACCCGCTAGCGTAATAAACTCCTGACTCTCCAACCCTCTGAGTATTGGGTTGCTTCCTTGCTGAGTCCTTTTCTACACCAGTATCATCTACTGTCTTCCGCAAAAATGGGGAAGTTGGAGTCCTGTGAGGCTTGATAATCTAGAACTGCTGCTTACACACGGCAAATAGGAAGCCTAATAAACTCGGTCATTGCCCCCTTCTTGCAATGTTGGGGTCATGGGGCTGTCACACCCAGGCCAGTTCTTGCCACAGACTTCAGGACCAAGCTGGACCCGAGGCAGGGAGGTGCACTGGCTGTCAGGATTCCATTATCCCTAGGCTAGGCCTCACTGGCTCTGCTGCAGGTGGCAGTTCAGATGTCAAGGCTCCTGCCTTAGTTTTCTGAGAGATGGTCCTCATGTTGCACCGGTATTCGTCAGAGATCAGTTGCAGAGAACAGAATCAGCTTGAGCTAGTCTAAGCAGAAAAAGGTGGCAGTTCAGATGTCAAGGCTCCTGCCTTAGTTTTCTGAGAGATGGTCCTCATGTTGCGCCGGTATTCGTCAGAGATCAGTTGCAGAGAACAGAATCAGCTTGAGCTAGTCTAAGCAGAAAAGGGATTTATCATAGGCTACTAAGTGGCCTATGGAATCCTTGGGAAAGTTGAAGAAACACCCTAGGAGGAGCCCCTGGAGCTACTCCCAAACCTGGCCACATGTGCAGCCAGGAAGCTGCCTGTAGATCCCGCAAACGGCGTCCACCCGTGCTGCCTTCAGTGCTACACCTCTGCTCTCCCCACATGGTGAGCAGATGTCTTGGGCCCTGCCTTCCAACCACTGACTGGTTCCAAATGAATTCTCCCCCATTTGCATCAGGAGGTGAACCCTATGTGAGGTCTAGAACCCTAGTACCTGGGGACTGCTGGGAATGAAGTTTTCACCTGCCCAGCCTCTACAGTTGAGGAACAAACCAGAAGTGTGCGGGAAGGGATGCTCAGTGAGCTGGCCCTCAGATCTGTCTGTTTCCCAAGTGGTACCTTGACCCTTATCGAGATCCATTTTTTAATCTCTGAAGTCTGCTTAATCCCCTGGGCTCTGGGGACCTATTTCTTGTGCTGGACTTGACTTTGCACACCTGCTAGTTTTCGGTGAAGTGCCTTTCTCCCCGCCACCTCTCTACATGGTGGACGTTTCATAAAGTGAAAAGCCACCACTGATGGCCTTGTGTGATTGTTCCAGCAATAAGCAACTTCCTAGGCCGAGCCACTCAGATCTGCCCTGGCATCTGTGAACTGGACGATCAAGTACAACTCTCTAAATGGCTGAAGTTGTGAAAAGCATCTTAGGATCTCCCAGAGGCCATGAAGTTGGTGAAAAAATAAAAGTAAAGCTGCGAATTGGAGAGTGTCCTGAGGATATTTTCATCCCTGCTCTTGGCTTCTCTTGAATCCCGGCCCCCTGCCAGTCACCTGCCAGTCTTTGGGCTCCACGAGATGTTTCGAGATGTTTCCATATTCCTGGAATGTTCTCATCTCCTACTGCTTCAGTGCGAGTTGGCCTTCCATCAGAACAGGGCACATTTCTTGAGTGGTTTGAGAGGGACTCTCTGATGGTCTCCCACTCTTCTGGACGATTCTCATCAGCCTACACTTCCTACGATCTCTCCCGACTCACACACACACACACACACACTTTTCTTGACCTCGCTGCACCTTAGAGCCCTTGCCCTACGGCTCTGCTCTCCTTTGCAGCAAAACCTCAGAGGAACTGTCTGTACCTGTGTCTCCAATGCTTCTCCTCGCCTCATCCCTTTGCAGACTCCACTCAGGCTTCCCTCCGCCCGAGCTCTGTGTTGCTGAATCCAGCCACGCCCCGGCCACCCCCTTCTCTATCTGCCGCCCCATTCCCTCTCTCTCCCTCTCTCTCCCTCTCCCTCCGTCCCTCCTCTCCAGCCACGCCCCGGCCACCCCCTTCTCTATCTGCCGCCCCATTCCCTCTCTCTCCCTCTCCCTCCGTCCCTCCTTCCTCCCAGCAGCACTGGACACCACGGATCATTCCCATCTCCCTGCAGTGCTGCTTGTCGGGTCCGCGTGGCTTCCCTTGCACTCCCGTCGCCCTTTCCCATCTCCCCTGCCGTGTCCCCACAGTCCTGACGTCTTACTATCTGTGCCGTCTCTGGCTTCTTTGCTTCATCCTCTCCTCACCCTCCATCTGCTCCCACCTCACGACAAGGGTCCACACAGGCGTATTTCCCACACGTGGCTCCGTGGACACAGCCACTTGCAGGTCCTGGTGGGAGACTGAGTCAGGGCCGTGGGTTCAGGTTCTGTGGGGTGAGCCCAGCCCCAGGTCTGTAGCACCCCCCTCTCTACTCCCAGACGACATGACTGTCTGTGGAGAAAATCTGATGGAGTCTGCGGAAAAGGCCTTGGAATGAACGTGTTAGCACTGGTGCCTGCAAACACAGCTTAGTAAAATCCCTCATAGCAAGTGTTTAAAATAAGGACTTTCCACGAGTGCCATTTCCTGTAATATGCCGAGGTGGGAAAACCTGCTATCTGAAGAATGAATAAAGTCGTGTTTGCTTTGAGGCAATATGGTCACAGACTGAGAAATCGAGTGCCACGGGCCACCTAGCTGTCCCGGTCAAATCCGGTTTAGCACTACCACAGTCTCGTGTCCACACGAACAGGAACATTGTTCCCACCCCAGCAAGTTTTCAGGATCTGAGCCTTTAAAGTAACTTTCTGACACACAAATTAGCATGCTGTTCTTTTTTATTTGATGTTTCAAGAAGTGTCTGCAGCCGTGGTTCTCACAATTTGATCCCGATTAGAAATGAAATTCCTCCAGCTCCACCCAGACCTCGTGAGTCAGAAACTCCGGGGCCAGAACCCAGCATTTTTTATTTAACAGCCTTTTAGGGGATTCTGAGGCCTGCTACGGCAGACCAGAACCACTCGTCTACACAGCATGGGGTTTGGAAAAGATTCGCCTACCATGTCATTTTTAAAGAAAATTGACAAAATGCTCCCTACTTTTCACAGTTTTCTTTATTTTTTTTAAGTAGGCAATTTTGGGGGGAGGCAGATTAGAATTTAGATAATATATACGCTATCCATTTCCAATAAATGGATTGGATTTCCAGTAAATTTGATTGGACTCAAATCAGCAAAGACTTACCAAGAGTAGAGTGAATAAATGCATTTTATATGTTAACACAATAGATTTATTATCCAATAACAAAAATGAATGAAATAGACACACACACACACACACACACAAACCCAGAGGGTTTTTATAATGTGGAGAGAAAGAAGTCAGATGCGAAACAGTGCAGTATGATTCCACTTATATAAAATTTAAAGCGGGCTAAACCAAACTATGCTGTTCAAGGATGCACACACAGGTGGTAAAACTATAAAGAGAGTCGAGAGTAGGATTAGTTTAAAGTCAGAATAGTGGTTTCCTCTGGAGGGAAGGTGGGCATCTGGGTGGGTGGAGATTTACAGGAGAGGTGCTGGGGGTGCAGTAATTTGCTGACCTGGTGGCAGTCACGTGGGCGTTTGCTTTATAAATATGTGACAGTGTGCACACAAGTTTTCCTGCATTTTACATAGGTATATTTCACAATTCAAAACTGTCTTAAAAAGAAAGAAAAGTAAAACGCAATTGATGCTGCTGCACTTACCTCGGCTTGACAACCACCGGCACAGGCACCGGCACAGGCCCAGGCGCTGAGGACGCCTCCCCGTCACACCTTCTGCCTTCACCCGGGGTGACTGTTCTAAGATTGTTATTAATCGTTCCAATTCATTTTGTGTATTTCTATTAGACGTGTGTATATGTACATGTACAAGTGTAACCGATATATATCCCTGTTTTGCATGGTTTTAACCTTTATGTAAATAATCATACTGCATTTAATCTTCTGCCGCTTTTTCACTCAAATGGCAAATTCATGTGGATCCTTATGGCTACAGTTATTTATTATCACAGCTGTATTATATTCTTTTGTATGAATATGCCACAATTTATTTGGTTAATGTGTTGTTGGTTGATATTTGGTTATTTATAGTTTTTGTTATTTATTATAAACAGTACTGCTATGAACATTCGTGTGTCTTCTTCAGCATATTTGTGTGTGTGTGTGTGTGTGTGTGTATACATACATACACCCCAAAATTCCACCTATGGGAGACAATATTTTTATGGAATTACATATGTTATGGAAATATATGTATACACATATCAATATATGTCTACCCATATCTGTATCTACATATGGGATTTTTCGGTATATGTATCCCAGTGGAAGTCTTTAGCCATACAGTAGGTTATATTCAACCCGATTAGATGTTGACACGTTGCTCCCCAAAGAGATTGTTATCAATTTGCACTCCCAGCAGCAACACTACACCCTGTTTTACAATGCCGGCAGACTGGGAATGTCTGATGGGCATGAAACGGCACCAAAACTTGGTTTTAATCTGCGTGTCTCTCTTCCCTAACAGCACGACCATCTTTTCATATGGGCATTTATGCCTCCTCTTCTGCGTGTTGGCTGTACATACCTTTTGCCCATTTCTATATCAAGTACATCTTTTTTTCCCTTTTAAAGTGTCTCTTTAAAATGTGTTGAAATGATTTTTCCCAATTCATGCCTTGTCTTTATAGTCTCTGTATCATTATTTTTGAGAAATGGAGATTCTTAAGTTTAATGGAGTTGCATTTGTGTTTATTTCCTTCATGGCTTACACTTTTTGTGTCTTATTTATCATGATTTTCCATCTCCAATTCATAAAAATATTGTTTTACAGCCTCTTCTAAGAGCTTTGCTTTTCACATTTATGTTGTTAGCTCAGCCGGGATTATTTTTCCTGAGATATGAAGTAGGGTTGGGGACCCACGAGCACAGTGAGGGTCATCCCTTCCTCGGGGACTGTGCCTTTCTCTGCAGAGCTTTTCCATCTCCAATTCATAAAAATATTGTTTTACAGCCTCTTCTAAGAGCTTTGCTTTTCATATTTATGTTGTTAGCTCAGCCGGGATTATTTTTCCTGAGATATGAAGTAGGGTTGGGGACCCATGAGCACAGTGAGGGTCATCCCTTCCTCGGGGACTGTGCCTTTCTCTGCAGAGTCCTGCTTTCCACACTTGTATCTACTCCTAGACCAGATGCCTGAATCCTACGATCACACTGACCTTCCTCGGAGTTCGGGTTTGGGGCCTGACCTGTTCACTCCTGCGATGACAGCGGTTCAGCTTCCTGCCCTGCCCTTGCAGGACCCTCCTCTGTCTCCCAGGACTTTTGATAATTTTCTTCCCACCATTTTCTCCCCTTTTTTTGGGGCGGGACTTCCTAATAGTTTCATTTTTAGTTCTTGTAAATCCTATTAATTTCCCCATTCTAGAAGATTTTCTCAAAATTATTGCCCAATCCTTCTAATAAATCCATTAAGAAGGCCATCCGCTTTGTAATTTCCAGGAGCTCCTCGTGTCCTGTCCCTGCTCCTGTGCGACAGCATCGTGTCTGGCTGTGGACGCGCTGTACCTGAGCAGGGTGGCCGGGAGGAGCGTGGGGACCAGGCAGGGGGACCTGGAACCCAGGCGGGTCAACGGCGCAGAGCAGCCCTGCCCACGGAATTACAAGGTGGCTCAGTGATGTCATTTAAAATGCTCCAGTAGACACAATTTTAAAAGTGAGATGAAAGAAGTTGAAATTAATTTTAATAACATATTTTACTTAACCCAACATGGCCAATATATTATCGTTTCAACATGTAATCTATATAAAAACCCACTGACGAGACAGTTCACATTCTTTTCGTTTTTTGGTACTAAGTCTTCACAATTCGTATATCTTTGTTCATCAGACAAGTGCTCAGGAGCTGCAGGCGACCTGCGGCGACAGTGCCGGGGGACGGTGCGCAGGGGCCGCGTCCCCACGAGCGCCCCTCCCCCAGGCTCCTGCTTCCCTGGGGGACATTTCTGGAGCTCGTCCCCAGCGGCTGGCCCCGCACAGTGGGGTGGGGCCTGGTGCGTCGCTCCCTCCCGGTCCCCTCCTCTACGGTGTCCCCCCTCTTGCGCATCAGCTGTCACTGCTCTTGCTCCCGGCCTTGGCCGGGGAAAGTGCAGATTCCCAGGGCTTCCCTTCACAGGACCTCATCCTGTGACCATCACTTTCGGGCTCCACTTAATACCCCCAGCCTCGCCACAGCAGCCTTGGTGCCCCAGGTGGCTGCCCAGCCGACCGGCCTCTTACACTGGCTAGAGATGCTGTTGCCTGCAGGTTTCGCGCAAGGCTGGAAGGAGCTTGTCCCTGATGCGCCGAGTACTGGATCCAGCCGGCAACCACCTTATCTCTAGCCACAAGCTCGGGTGGAGGCGTGGGCTCCTGCTCTGGTCACTGGCTCAAGAACTGGCATTGACTTGGGGCTGCAGTGTCTAAGGCCGGAGGCCGGGTGGAGAGAAGGCAAGGCCAGCAGAACACAGCAGGGCCAGCAGGAGCGGGCAGAAGGGACGCGTGGGGCTCAGGGGCCAGGGCAGCCAGGAAGCTCTATCCACTCGGGCGCCCGAGGGACGGCCGGGCAGGTGCCCCTCCTGAGTCAGCCCTGGGCTCCTGCCATCGTCCCACTGCCTGACAGCTCACACAATAGCCCAATTGTGTCAATGCACTTAGCTGTGGCTTGGGCTCCAACCTAGGAACTCAGCCCATGGACCTCCAGGGACATAGGGAAACAGCTATGAGAGAGGTCTTTGTGCAAATCTGTCCTGCAGGAAGGAGCCCAGGGGTCGCTGTGGCTGAGGAAGGACAACACTGTCCCAGAGGACGCAGTCCTGGCCTCTCATTTGGATCGATGGTCTTTGGGGCTGGAAGGTGACAAAAGGAAAGTTTATCAAGTAGGTTCAAAATTGCTGTACATTTTAAGTGGAGGTTCCAACCAAGAACCTTGAGAATCTGAAGTCTGAGCCAAGTTAGCAAAGTCTCAAGATCTGTAATGATTTCTGACCAAATGAGTAATGAGAATGTATTTACCTTTTTGTGTGTTGTCATCACATGCAGAGACCTACTTGAGACTGAAAACAAAAATGAAGGTTGGTCAGGTCAGGTGAGAGTCTCCTGGGGCCAGCAGCTCAGTCTCCCCTGGAGGAAAGTTAAAGCCATTTTTTGCACGAGGTGAAACTTCTGGCCAGTTATTTCTCACCTGCTGCAGCTGTGCTATCACTATAGTACATTTTGACGCAGGGCATGAGGGGCACTAGCTCATGTCTGTGAAAAGGAAGTTCACACCACTCCCTGGCAGAGATGGGGGCGCTTGGAGTGGTAGAGCCACCACCTTTGTTCAAGGTGCCGAACAGTGATGTCTCCTCAAGGACTCCAGCTGGCAAGGGGTGTTTTCTAGGTCTTAACACCTTAAATTCTAGAGGAAATGCATAGCAAAAAGGTTTTTAAATCCAATCCTGTGTTAAGATACTGAAAGTACAGCCTCTGTGGTCCCAGTTTTCACCAGCCTGGAGGCTCCATGTTGTGACATTACCAAAGATAACTCTGATTTTTGTAGCTTCACCATATTCATTAATGCTGGGTCTCCAGCCCCACTTACCGTCTCACTGCCACGGTTTAAATGTTTGTCCCCTCCAAAACTCATGTTGAAACTTAATCCCCCAAATAACAGTACTGAGAGGTGGGGCCTTTAAGACGTGATTGCACATGAGGGCTCTGCCCATCGTGGGTTGAGGGATTAATGGGTTATCGCAGGAGTGGGTTAGTTATTACCGGAGTGGGTCTGTTATAAAAGCCAGGTTGTCTGTCTCTCACATGCCCCTGTGCCACCTCAAGACTCTGCAATGTCCCCACCAGCAGGAAGGCCCTCACCAGAAGTGGCCCTCAACCTCGGACTTCTCAGCCTCCAGAACTTAGGAAATAAATCTCTTTTCCTTATAATTACCCAGTCTCAGGTATTTAGTAACAGCAAAATAAAGCGGACTAAGACATTCACCTGATTATTTCCGGAGACACTTGGTGAGTCTCGCCTGGCCCTGGAGCAGACTTCTCAGCTCCTGTATGGACCCCCTGTATTCGCCCAGTGTGGCCTTTCTTGTTGATGTGCATGACCCCGCCCTCACTGCGTCTGTAGGGATGCTCTCTCCTCCAGGTGTGTGCCCCCAGTGGGCTCAGATGGAAATCCCTGGTGTGAAGGTGGGGACTGTTCTATTCCTGTCTCCTCCCCGGTCCCTCCTGCCTCCTCATTCAGTCAGGAACGCTCATGCAAATCATTTCTACCTCACCTCTGGTCACACTCACAGGTAAGTCTGAACATAAGTAGTAACTTAAATATGGGGCCTCCACTGGCAGTGCATTGATTTGAGAACCTAAGCTTTGGAGGGAACTCTGTAGGCGTAACAGGTGCAAATCTTGGACTCTTTGTATCTTGTGATTTTGGCAGGAGTCCCAGAGGCTGAGAACACCATGGTAGGTGCCATGTCCTAAAGCTAAGTGCATAGAGATTGGGGAGCTATTCTGTTAGCACCACCCATCAAGGACTTGGAGCAGGTTTTGGTGGAAGAGGTCGGGGTGAGGAATACTCGGGGGAGTGCTGGCCCACACCCCATAGGGAGGAAGTGCTTCTTCTCACCTCAAGCAAAGGGGTTTGTACTTTATGTGGACCATTTGGAGAGCTGGATATTGTATCCCCTGGAGTGCGGGAAGAAGGGGGACTTTTGACGCCCACCTGTGAAGCCTAAAGGCCAGAGCAGCTCTTTTGTGGGAATAGAATGAAGAGAGGAGGCCGTGTGGGGAGCGGCGTGCTCTTGCGTGGAGGGCGACGGCAAAGGGGTTTGTACTTTATGTGGACCATTTGGAGAGCTGGATATTGTATCCCCTGGAGTGTGGGAAGAAGGGGGACTTTTGACGCCCACCTGTGAAGCCTAAAGGCCAGAGCAGCTCTTTTGTGGGAATAGAATGAAGAGAGGAGGCCCTGTGGGGAGCGGCGTGCTCTTGCGTGGAGGGCGACATGGATATGTTCTGGAGAACAGTTAGGGACCCTGCAGGAAGGGGCCAGCTGCAGGAAGGGGTCACCTTAAGATGGATCCCACCTACGGGACTGTCTGTGAGTTGAGGAAGCTCAGAGGCTGTGTGTAGAGTGAGAGAGGGCCAGCCAGAGGACAGACACATTCAGACACACGTGTCCCAGCATGCGGATTCCATGCATTCACTAAGGAGCTCGGCAGGAATAAGAGCCAGCAGTTGTGCATCTATCCACACCCAGGTTACACAGAAGCAGCTGGGAGAGACATCTCCTACCCACCCCGCTCCCATCTGCCCCTCCCCAGCCCACTGCAGGGGGTGGGGAAGTGGCGTGAAGGACAGGGAAGAAGCCACCGTGCTTATCACCTGCCACTCTACATCTTCCTGCCCGCGGCAGGCTCCAGCTGGGGGCGCTGCCAACTGGACAAAATTTCAGAATTCCACTGGATGGGAATTTTCAATTACTGAAACAAGACTAGTTTCATGACTCAAAAGGCCAAAAAATGTTGGGATACCTGCTCAAGATTTCATGCACAGGCAGGAGAAAAGGAGAGAGTTGGATTGAAGGAGCGATGGAGAATAAATAGCTTTCCGGATCGCAACCCTCGGTGTTGCCCCCGCGCCTCGCTCAGCCAGTGAGCGGGAACCGGTCTGTATGTGGGATCCGAACCCTCGGGCGGGAGCGCCACTGGGCTTCCCAAGCGGCGCACTTATCCAGTGTGCCACCGGGCCGGCCCCTTAATTGGCCTATTTCTAAGTATAGTAGTCTCCCCTTATTCATGGGGGACACACCCCAAGACTGAGTGGATGCCTGAAACTGCAGATGGTACCAAACCCATATACGCTATTTTTTTTGTCATCCATACATACTAATGATAAAGTTNAAACACCCGAGATCCAGTGCGAGGGGTGCACATTCCATTTTCAGTCTCATACTCACTTCTGGGAAAACTACAGGCTCATTCCTGCAGAGGAGTCACCTCCCCTCCACGATCACAATGTCACTTCTCTCTCGTTTTCCTTCCCTCCCTGCCTCTCTCCGCCTGCACACTTGAATGTATGTGGGCAGTAAAATGTGTGCCTAACGCAGCTCCACTCGCACTTCATGTGTTTGTGTTCATTCTTACCACACAGGTGACCCATTTCTACTGTGAGAAGAATCAGAAAATACAAATACATACAAAAGGAAAAATAGCTCTCGGCATCCCTTCCTCTCCCACTGTCAGCTGATAGATGCCTCCATATCTTTAATTAATTGGCCTATTTCTTTTTTCTTTTTTTTTTTTTTGTCTTTTGTCTTTTTCCGTGTCCAGCAACGGATCGC
>NW_007727610.1:344599-350850 GCF_000696425.1 Galeopterus variegatus | reverse complement strand
AGCCAGTGAGCGGGAACCGGTCTGTATGTGGGATCCGAACCCTTGGGCGGGAGCGCCACTGGGCTTCCCAAGCGGCGCACTTATCCAGTGCGCCACCGGGCCGGCCCCTTAATTGGCCTATTTCTAAGTATAGTAGTCTCCCCTTATTCATGGGGGACACACTCCAAGACTGAGTGGATGCCTGAAACTGCGGATGGTACCAAACCCATATACGCTATTTTTTTTGTCATCCATACATACTAATGATAAAGTTTAATTTATAAATTAGGCACAGTACAGTAAGAGATTAACAACAATAATACTGAAATAAAACAATTATAACAATATACTATAATGTAAGTTATATGAATGTGGCCTCTCTCTCGAAACGTCTTATTGTACTGTCCACCTTTCTTCTTCTCGTGGTGACATGAGATGATAAAATGCCTACATGATGAGATGAAGTGCAGTGAATGACAGAGGCACTGTAATGTAGCAGTTACAACTTATAAATTCTTCATTTCTGGAATTTTCCATTTAATATTTTCAGACCCTGGTTGACCACGAGTAGCTGTAACTTCGGAAAGCGAAACCACAGCTAATGGGGGACCACCATGGACCAGTTTCAGACATGCGACTTCTGCCAGGATGGGTGAGGGTCACCCTTCTCGCTTCTTTAGAGGTTAACTTTGTGACTTTAAGCAACTTCCAATAGCCTATCAACTATTGAAAGACTCTCTAAGGCTTTCTTTCAGCAATTTTCGCCTTTTTACTGACCAGCTTTGTTTTCTATATTTTACTTGCGCATAGTCAAGGTTGGCAACGTTTCCACGATGTCAATAGCCCCCACTATATTTCCATACTGCTTCATGACTGCAGCATTCTCTCAAATCTGAGAATATTAATTTTACTCACTTTAAAGCAAGTATTTGTTTAATTAGCTCTGTTTCTTTAGTTGTTAATTCTTCTATTGAACTTTAGAGCTTCTCATGATGTTTGCTTTCTTCAGGTTTTGATAATTACTGGTTGTTTGTCCATCTGCTTGTTGGATGCTAGTTTTGTTTGCCAGAGACTTTCTCAAGTGATAGGTAGGATCCCAGTAACTTATTGGTCTAGAGTCAAGGTGCACCCACCAGGGACCCCACATACACTTATTCACAAGCCACCACCGTACACTCTACACTCTGTGCTTTGGGCACCTATGCATAGAGTAGACAAAGCAGTGGATATGGCTGGGGCTGAGTTCTACAATCAGGAATGTGCTGAGAAGATGGCCTGAGCTTATCTTCCAGCAGGAGCCAGAAACCAGGAATAGTTTCCAGCCAGGAAAAGAACTGTATAAGAGTAGATATAGATAACCAGAGAAGGCAGAACCCGGAAGCCTCCTGGGGACCTATCTCAGGGATCCCTGGAAGGTCATGGTCAGGAGGAGTAACTAGCCCAAACTAAGGAGGGGGTCAAGCCTCTCGCACGAGAGGCTCCTGACCTGAGCCTTAAGGACAACTGGGAGTTAGGTAAAGAGAGTGTTAATCAGAGGTGGAAAGATGAACTTTCCAGGCAGAGGGGAGAGCATGGCAAGACCAGCTGTCTGAAAATAGTATGTTTTGACTGGAGGGTCAGAGACTTGGGGCTGCTGAGGTAGACAGAGCTAAGCACAAAGGGACTCATCCTGGGGAGATGAGCTGGGAAGCGGTTTGTACCTGGTGCCCTGTTACCCATCGCTGCGTAACAAACCACCCAAAGAGTGGCTTAGAGCAGTAACAGTTGTGATTTTGCTCAAGAATCTGCAGTGTGAGCAGAGCTCAACAGGGCACTCATCCTGGGGAGATGAGCTGGGAAGCGGTTTGTACCTGGTGCCCTGTTACCCATCGCTGCATAACAAACCACCCAAAGAGTGGCTTAGAGCAGTAACAGTTGTGATTTTGCTCAAGAATCTGCAGTGTGAGCAGAGCTCAACAGGGCAGCTCCTCTCTGCTCCTGTGGCATCTGCTAGTGGGCTCCACCGAGGATGGGGAGCTCTGCTTCCACCATCGTGGGGGTCCGGCCAGTGCTGAGGGCTCAGAGCCTTGGCTCCTTCCCACCTGGGCCTCTCCACAGGCCCGGCTCCCTCACGGCACAGTGGCTGCGTTCCCAGGGTGCACAGCCCAAGACGGCCAGGTGGAAGCTGCATCCAAAGTCATGGAGCATCATTTCTGCCTCCCTCTGTTAGTAAAGACAGTCTCAAAGTCCACCAAGCTGCAAAGGGAGGGACCCAGACTCTATCCCTTGGAGATCGATGCCCGGGCTCTAGAAGAGAACTGGTCATTTTTAGAAAATACAATCTCCCACACGCAGCAACGGTGTGCAAGACAGAGCGGAGGGTTGAGGCTGGAGGCAGGGAGACCCATGAGGAGACTTATTCCAGTGAGAAAAGGGCAGCGGGGAGGTAAAGATGTATCTGGAGTCTCTTGCCTCTGGGAGTCAGAGGGAGGCTCAGGGGTGACAAAGCCCAGGTAGGCCACGCTTGGCCTCGCCAGGCAGGCTGTTCGTGTGGCCTCCGGGGCTCAGCATGCTGCTGTGGGTGCGCAGTCCCCTGGCCTTGGTGCCGCACTCTGCCTTAGAGTGCTGTCTCCACACCGGTCAGGGCTGTGGTTTCCATGTCACGAGGAGGCCTGGAGTGCCACCCACCAGCCTGCTGCTCCCACGGATTCATAGTGAGGCACAGCGCACGTGCCAGCTCTTCCAGGTGACTCCCAGTGACGCGTCTTCCCAAGACTGGTGCTGAGGGGCGCTTCTGCCAAGAGAGAACAAGAAGGTCTGCTCCACTTCCAAGACACGGGAACTCCCAATGGTGGGTTGCAGTGGAGGGAGAGGACAATGACTCCAAATGCCTGGCCACCCATTCAGTCGAAGGCCAAGAACATTCAGGACAAGAAAAGCCAGGAGTGGAACCAGCTGGTGGGTGCCCCAGATCACGAGTTCAATAAAACCCTTGCATCCTCCAAGGCTACCTCATGGCCTCTCCTCTGTCCTCGGCCTTTTCAGCACTTCCCTTCAGCTGATGGCCCTGCCTCTGTCACGGGAAGGACCTTAGAACCGAATAGCTGGGTGCCTGATATCCAAGTTGCGGTCCCAGCAGGAGGGCAGTGTGAAAAGAATCCCCCACAGTGTGGACCAGTGGACAGATTAGGTGCATCTAATGACGTGTAAGTGATTGATTGCAGAGTGCCTGGTAATGAAACAGCAGCTGGGTCCCTGGACCTCGGCATGGCCAGGAGCACCTGCCGGAGGGGACAGCATGGGCCCAGAGCTCAGACTGAGCCTGCCCCAGGGGCTTCAGGCAAGTGTCCAGCCGATGTCTGCACCAAGGACGTTTCTGATTTTTTAATAGAAAGTCCCAGCAGTTGAGAAGGCAAATCCAGAAACCTCCCACGGAAGTAATGCCAACACTGTTGGGGATAACAATGATTTCTTTTGTAATAAATATTTCTTAATCCCAGGAACATTTTGAATTAAATATAGACATGTTTAAAAGAATCAAATTGCTAGCATTAATATTTTTGAGTTAAGAAATCTTTGCATATTTGGTAGTTTATGTGTAAAAACTTATAAAATGTAATAGAACTTGGCCAGTTAATTTAAAATGTATAATTAGACTTGAATTTAAGTTGGAATCTTACTAAGTGTAGAAACAGCATGGGAGCATTTAAGAGAATTTAATACTCACCATATTTATAAGTTTAACTTAATAGATTTCCAAGGACTCTTAAGTACTTGGAAAAGATTGTTTGTTAATTAGATAATTTAAGTACTTAAAAAAGGAATGGAATTAATAGACATATAAAGGCAGTTTAAAATACTTAAAGGAGTTTACTTAATTCCATTAAATGAAACTATGTATTAATCAAAGTGGTTAAAAGGAATTGCTAAATGCTGGGTTTATAAATAAAGAATATTGGTATGCTGAATTTAAAAACTTAAGGAAGAACCAGGGTTTGGTAATTGTATATTTATTTTTTAACACTCAACTAACTTCCTTTTGGACTTTCTTTTCTGCATTTAAAAGCTATCTGTGAGGACACAAAAATCTCCTGCTGACAGCCTTGTCTTTCCTGGGGGGACAGAGGGCATCAGACAGGCGCCTTGTCCTCTGGCTGCCAATTCTGCGAGCCAACTGTGTCCCCAGGTCTTGTTCCATCAAAAAATCTCCTGCTGACAGCCTTGTCTTTCCTGGGGGGACAGAGGGCATCAGACAGGCGCCTGTCCTCTGGCTGCCAATTCTGCGAGCCAACTGTGTCCCCAGGTCTTGTTCCATCACTGTCCAGAGCCCACGGGAGCTCTGATCCCTCCTGGGCCTCCCTTCCCCGCCATCAGCTCCCCTCTCCATGGCCAGTGCACAAGTATTGCTGTCCCCACCCCAGGAAGCCCCCAGCCTCCGGCTGTTCTTCCCTTTCTCTGCGGCTGCCCTGGTGTCACGCTCTCTATCGCCGTCTCGCCACCTCTTTCCCAGGCCCAGGTGCGAGTGTGAGGGTGCCTGGGGTGGTCCCCGGACCCACGTCTCTTCTTTCACCGTGTTCTCTCCCCAGTAATCCCTTCGCCTTCCCCGGCTTTAAACGCCATCCCTGTCCTGGCGATTCCCACGTTTCGCACCGAGTGGTACACACAGCCCAGCCTTCTTTGACAACCCCCTTCAATGTCTCAGATTTAACATGTTTAAAACTGAACTCCTGAGGGACTGGACGGTTTTCCATGTGCACCGTCTCCCCTCAGCCTTCTCCACCTGTCCCTCACTCCAGGCCGTCCCCCAACACCTCGGGCCCCCCATTCCTCCCGCCTGCCTCGGGCCACACAGATACTGTCTCCATTTCAAGTTGTCGCTGGGAACTGGCAGCTTCTCTCCTTTACGTCTCTACTTAAATGCCAACTCTTCAAAGGAGACTTTTTTTTTTTTTAATTCACCCTGATTAAATTAGGCAGCACCCTCATTTTCCAACAAAACGGTTTTCCTGTTTATCGTCACAGTTCCCCACTAATCCATAATTTGCGGGGTTTTGTGTCCTTATGTACTGACTGCCACTGCTCCCATGAAGTGCAAGCTCCCCGAGAGCGAGCTTTTACTACTGAGACCCACAGCCTGGCACAGGGACCAGCACCTGAACCTTGGTTGAATGACAGCTGCATATACTCAGGGAAGGGTGTCTAAAGGGCAGACAGATAAAGCCACTTCAGGGCAAACTGTCCCAGTGGGTCTGGGCTGCCTGTCTTGATCCTGATGGATTCAATGATCAAAGCCACAGGCAGAGGGGAGGAGGTGGTGACTGTTGGGACAAGATTACTGTCTGCACTGGTTACCTTCGCTGATTTAAATGCTAATTATTCTCTAGCATCAACTTTCTTTTAGAACTAATCTCAAGTCACATGTTCATTTTCTTTCAGATTTCAGCTTTTCTACATTAGGGTAAACTGTAATCTATGCACACCACCTGTGGATTAAGGTAACCAAAAATTAACCTTTCAAGATAGTATAATGTAAATTGAATGTGCTTTTTAATGTCAAGATGTGTGTGGATTCAAGGATATGCAGAGACTGAAGTCTAAGCTCCCGTGTGCAGTTACTGACATGAGACTGAGTTCTAACGGTATGACACTTTCGTGAGACTGAGTTCTAACGGTATGACACTTTCCTGAGTTTTATAGAAATGTCACAATAGTCATACCCATTAGGACAGCTACTATCAAAACAGGAAATAACAAGTGTTGGTGAGAATGTGGAATGGTGCAGCCGCTATGGAATAAAGTACGGTAGTTCCTCAAAAAATTAAAAATAGTATGACCGTATGATTAAGCAATTGCACTTCTGCATGTACGGCATACCCAGAGGAATGAAAAGCAGGGACGCAAAGAGATGTTTGCACACCACGTTCACAGCAGCACTATTCACAAGAGCCAAAAGGTGGGAGCAGCCCACGTGTCCATCCAAACACAATGTAGTATTTACACGCAATGGAATAGTATTCAGCCTTAAAAAGAAAGGCGATTCTGGCACATGCTACAACATGGGAGAACCTTGAGGACATTGTGTTGAGTGAAATGAGCCAAACACGGAAGTAGAGATACTGACTGTATGACTCCATTTATAAGAGGTCCCTAGAGAGGTCAGATTCATGGAGACAGAGAGTAGAGAGGTTGGTGCCAGGGGCTGAGGGGTAGAGAAGGAGGAGTGAAGAGTTTAGTGTGGGGGCCGGCCCGGTGGCGCACTGGATAGTGCGCCGCTTGGGAAGCGCGACAGCGCT
>NW_007727610.1:321825-343610 GCF_000696425.1 Galeopterus variegatus | reverse complement strand
AAAAAAAAAAAAAAAAAAAAAAAAAAAAAAAAAAAAGAGTTTAGTGTGGAGTTGCAGGTCAGAGGATGAAAAAATTCTGGAGGTGGGTGACGGCGACGATTACACAAAGTGTGAATGTACATAATGGCACTAAGCTGTACACTTAAAAGTAGTTAAGATGGGGCCGGCCCAGTGGCGCAAGTGCGCCACTTGGGAGTGCGGCGGCGCTCCCGCCGAGGGTTCGGATCCCACATACAGACTGGTTCCCACTCACTGGCTGAGCGAGGTGCGGGCGCAACACCGAGGGTTGCGATCCCATTGCCGGTCCAGTCCGGTACGGGCGCGACACTGAGGGTTGCGATCTGTTGCCGGACACGAAAAAAGACAAAAAGGAAAAAAAAAAAGTAGTTAAGATGGTAAGCTTTATGTTATGTATATTTTACCACAATTCTTTGAAAAGTCACAATAGGTCACAGAGCACATTTTGCGTCTGACTTAAAGGGGTTTTTCATAAATTCTGTGTAGATTTAGACAGATAAGGAATAACAGTTCTACTAAATGTGACCCCAGCTCAAAGATCCATTTAAATGGTGCTCATTTTCAGAA
Organism: Galeopterus variegatus; assembly: GCF_000696425.1. Classification (NCBI taxonomy): domain Eukaryota; kingdom Metazoa; phylum Chordata; class Mammalia; order Dermoptera; family Cynocephalidae; genus Galeopterus; species Galeopterus variegatus. The sequence goes on along the minus strand of NW_007727610.1, from coordinate 343,025 downwards.
GACACATGGTCTTAATCAGAGATGGGGACACGGGAGCCTGATGGTCTGTCCCCTCTAAGACCTGCGTGCGTGCACACTCAGGGCAGATGAAAGTACCCCAGGGACCCAGAATACACACTCTTTTTAGCCAACACATGATCAAGTCGAGTCTTCCTTTCTAGTGTTTGAAGTGGGTTTGGGTTAACTCTAATAAGCTAGAGAGAAAGCTGTTATTTTACAGGTTCTCTTTTTTCTGTTGCTAATCAAAAAATATTTGTTAAGCACCTACCGTGTACAAGAAGCCAGTAGTAAGAACTTTGAGAAAAGTTTTAGGTTGAACCATGAAATTGCCAATATTCAACTGTTTTTGAATCCCCCAAAATGGCAATTTCCTACCTGAGTGTGTGGAACTGCAAAAACAGGCTCCAGTCGGAGGCCGAGGGAAGCTGAGCAGGGAGGGGACAGTAGTAGCGGTGTGTGGGTGGGCTGTCTGTTCCTGTCTCTAGTGACAGGAGGGAGCCCAGGAGCCCTCACACGCAGCCGCTAAGGGATGAGAGTAATGCAGAGAAGAAGGAGACCGTCTACGAAGGCTGTGCAGTTAAAAATTACTACTTAGTACAGCAGAATGCAATGAGAAAACAGACTAAATTCCTGGAGGCTGAGAATAGGAACTACATATTGGGGGCAGATGTGGACCTTATGAAGGCAGGAGGTGGTGGGGTTGGATGGGGGTCGGGGTGGGGTGCTAAATGAGGAAGAAAGGAGCAAATGGTGCAGGTGGGCTTCCAAACCAAGTGAGAAGGAGAGTCTTGGTATCATGGACAGCAGCAGGACTGGTTTGACTAAATGCCAAAAAATGGCAGAATGCCACATAGAATTTTGCAAGAAAAATGTGTGATGCGCGAACCACATCCAGCCATGCAAGCATTCTCTTCTAAGGGTAACATCGAGGCACGTTCAGAGACAAAAGGGCTGAGTGCCCTGCTCTCTTCTCTCTTGTTGACTCATCCAGTTCCATTAAACAAACATGTACCGAGCACCTACCAGGTGCCAAGCTCTGTTCTACTTAGGTTACGCCAGTTAACAAAACAAATATCCCTGCCCTGGCAACTTCATTCTAGTTGTGTGTGGGTTGACAGAGAACCAGTAATAATCATAGTAAATAAGAAAATTATCCAATATGTTACAAGTTGATAAGTATTATGGGGGAGAGGGGAATAAGAGCAGAAAAAGGTGGGCAGACAGCAGTCGGAGCAGGCTTCACTACAAGGCTCTCAAGAAATGTTCCTAGATGAACGTGATTGTGTATTCAGCATTCTGCAACGTTCTATCTGCTATTAATTGACTCATTACATTTTCAAATTTGGCAATCATATTAACAGGCATTTTGGGTGAAAATATTGAGTACAGATAAAATTATTTTCTAATGCCACCAGGAAACCAAGCAAAAACCAGAGCAGAAATCTTACTCCTAAGTATTTTTCTACAATCAGTACAACCAATTTGAGCATCTATTTATATTCAACCAATTTGGTCCATGCAATTTAAAATATATAAAACTTTTTTATAGGTATTTTTCATTCTGATAATTTACATCCACTATAGAAAACTTGGTATATATTAAAAAGTGTGAAGAAAATAAAAATATTTCTAATTCCTGCAAATGACTTCTAGATAGTTGTGTAACTATCCCTGCCTTGAACATATAAAAGCAGCTCTAAGGATTGACTACCACTGATAATCAAAGTACAGCACAATATGGGTGGACATTCCCAAAGCTGCATTCCAAAGGCACTTTTAGCAGAGACAGCACCCCTAACCCTCCAGCACTAAAGAAAACACTGTGGTGGACTAAACGTGACTTGGATGCTGTTTGGACATCTATGTCCTGGTTGGGCAAGCATTTTAGTTGGTTTCACTACTCCGATGTCACTCCCTCCTTACTGTATTATTCACTGCACGTCACGGCACTGAACGGGAACTCCTTAGCACTTACAGAAAGGAATACTGCTAGCAACTGGGTTCCACGTGTGACCAGAGGGAGTTTAGGCTGAAATCCCTGGAACAGTGTCTCGATGGTACTACACGCAGATGGGTCTGGAACTCGGATTGCTCTCTACTGGCTTCATTTAGGTTAAGACTTTGTCACATTAACCTATTTCTTTCATTAAGCTCATTTAACAAGTTGAACAAAAGTTCTAAGCATTTCATCTTATTATGTAAAGCAGTTTACCTTATTTAAATGTATAATAACATCTATCAACTGTAAGAGAATCCTTAAATGGCTGTATAAAAAATGCAGCTGTGCACCTGTGTTTTGGAGGCCATGGAAGCCCAGAGGCCCCAGAACGTGCAGGAGTTCATGCCGCTGGTGAAGCGCAGAGCCCTGGAGGATGCCAAGGTGGGCCGCTTCCATCACCATGAGAGCAGGACCTCTGCTTTGTACAAGTCCACTGACTTTGTGGACATGGAGCTTCCTCAGGCCATGACCTAATTCTGAAAGGCCACATGCCCTTGCCCGCCAGCAAGAGCTCGAGGACAAGGCCCTGGTGCTCTGATTTCTGACTTGGGCTACAGATTTTGGTCACCCAGCCAAGGGGATGGCCAAATGCCCGCCCCAGGGGAAGAGGTCACACATTTTCTAAAAGCTGTCAAAGGTGAGCTTTTATACCAGTTGTCTTCGGCACTAACCTAGTGTCAAACAGCAGAATCCTCCAAAGATAGAACATGGCAAGTCTTTCTAGTCAGCTATGCTGCAGGAAATGCAAATGGAGGTTAAGGCAAATAAGGACTGGTGAGAAAAGGAAAAAAAGAGCACTCCAGGCATTCAAGATCAGACACTTCTCCCTGTATGGTCTGATGAAAAGGACCCGCTGGAGAAGGCGCATGTTGAGAGCAGTGTGTGTACATAAGCACAGAGGTGGGAACAGGCGGACCCCCAAAGGTGTCAAGGAGACCAGAACCCTAGCCAAAATGCAGGCCTAAGCCACCCACATCAGAATCTCCGGGGAGCATGTTAAACAGGCAGGTGACTGTCCCTGCCCCTCCGAATGGGAATCTGAGTGGGTGAGGAATTCTGAGTGGAGGAGCAAATGTTCTAATGGCTGGAACTATAGCCTGTCCAGGGCTGGGTGAGCCGCGTTCTTAGAACAGCAGAACAGCAGCGGCAGCTCCTCAGAGCAGCGGGCGCACATCCACTGAAGACCCTTGGCCTGGGTCAACTTTTGCCCAGTACTCAACAGGCCATAGTGCTGTCAAACTCAGGCAGAGAATCTCGTATTTCACACCTACTCCCTCCCCACAAAGGAGAAAATAGTGCTGTTTCCTGTCCAAAAGAGGATCGTTTTTAGGGATATGAACTTGTCAAACCCTCAGGCAAGAAGGTGGTGCTGAGTATGGCCAAGTATGGCTTCTGGCCCTGAGCTTAATGAAAGACGGGCCACAGATGTTTGTTGAAACAACAGCTCTTCAAACACCTCAGGAGTCCAAGCTCTAAAACACAGGGGTGGACTGGCTCTAAGACTGCTAGCGAAAGACCACACGGAGGGTCTGATGGAAACAGCTCTTCGGTCCTCTGAGGAAGCCCACGGCACTGGAGATCTCAAGAGATGGGCATGTGTGCAAAGACAGCTGCGTGCTGTCTCGTATGCCTTACACAAACCCTTCTGCCAAGGCCACCCTGCGATGGGGACAGCAGACCCATCTCACTTGAGAGCAAACACGTCTGGAGAAGCTGGGTCATCTGCTTGAAACCCCAGGGCTAATAAGGACACCTGGCACTGCATCATGCTTGGCCTACAGCAGGTGTACCAGCCTCTGGATGAACCAGCGCTGCCTCCGGGAGAGCAGCCAGCTCCCTGAAATGACCCTGCTGATCACGCAATCACACGCCAACAATAAACCATGCTGGACCCGAGTGAGAAAAAGGCCCAAACCAGGCCGTTTATTGAAAAGTGATACCTTAAATAATACTTTCAAACTTTCCTATCCTTTCAGTTCTGAACTCTGGTGTTAAGAAATTATTTTGCCAGACTTGCATTGGGCAGCAAGAATGATAGAAAAGTTCATTACAAACCAGGTAGCACACAGAAACCAAAAGACAAATTGTACTGGCACTGAAAACATTTTGGTTGGAAATATCAGTTTCAGAAGTTATAAAGATTCTAATTAAAGATTTTAATTTGTGATGCACTTTGAGAAAAAAAGGTGACAGTTATAGTTCCCTAGAAACAACACTTCACGGCATTTGGCTGTAAGCTGCCTGTGAAGGGCTGGGTGGTTCCATGTACTGAACTTCTGTGGGATTCAGACGTGGCACAGTGTTTACATAAAATGAAGGCATATTTAAATGCGAAGAAGTGTGCAAAGTTGCCCAGCTATAGAATGACTAACCTTCACTGTCCTCTGCTGTCTGTTCAAAGAGGCAATGGAGTAGCAAAACAAGATTTGTCCAGGAGATCTCTGGGTTTGCAGGAAGGTTGGTGGCATTAGTGCCACCTGGCCAAAGCATCAGTTATCCACACCCCATGGGATCCTGCCTTGACCACCCACTCTCTCTATAGGCTCATCCTGGACTATCAATCCACCATCCACTGGTCCACCTGATGCCAGGACATCCTGGGTGCCGGTTCCTTAATAAAATACATGTTAACTGATGCTGATCTACTGCAGGCAGCCGGGAGACTCTCACAAGGCAGATGTGACACGAATGAAAAAACTATCAGTTACAACTACAATCCTTGAAGAAGCTCCTGAAGCCAAATGTGTGTCTGTCTTTCATCCTTTGATTGCTCGCTTCCTCACAAATTGCCACATGTAAGTCACAGTCCTTTGGCTGACCATGCACTCATTTTTTTAGAGGGACTCTAGCATAAGGTCAAAATGTAATGCACAACAGTGAATCTTAACAGTCTGCAGGAATTGTTTTTCCATGGATAAGGCACAGAACAGAGGTATTTTGTCTAGGGTAATGATCTGTCTCACTCACCTGAAACTCTATTCAGAGATGACTGGGTGCTGCCAACCTCAGGTACCAGATACCAAACCTCTAATTTATTACCATCAAAGGCAATGAAAAGATGCAATTAACTCACAGGAGACAGGAGCGGTACGCTAACTGCAAACTCTCACGAAACGCCTCACTCCTCTTGCATTCCCTCCTAGGCTGTGTGGGAAGGGCCCGGCCTGGGGCACACCCCTGGCTTGCATCCCCGCCATGCCCCGCGACGGCCCAGTGTCCTTGTGTGTTGACTTCGTACCTCGCTCTCTTCATCTGTAAGATGGGGATGAGAGCAGGACCCAGCTCACAGGGTGGAGGAGGAACAAATGGGGACCCTGTGCCTGGCCCTGAGGGTGCTCAATACGTACTGGCGATGGCTGGCCTCAGGGGCACAAAACCTGCACCACTGGGTTGCACTGCCCATGCCTGGCAGTGCCAGTGACCGACAATGCTGGCAGTGCCAGTGGGCACTTGCTGAGCAAAACAGCAGGGGAGAGGCACACAGACCACGAGAGCTCTGCTGACAGCGGTGCAGTAAAACATTTTTTAACAAATAATTTCCAGAGAGTAAAGTGAAGACCAAGCTTGAGATTCTGGGTTCTCTTGGAGTTTCACTAATTAAAAACTATTATTTCAATATACAAAACTGTGGGGGTAGGAAAAGAAAACACTCAATAAACATGTTAAACTCCTCCCTAAAAATGTTCCCCTTCAGCAAGGAGTGTTCAGTAAATGCTGCAGTAATGACTCTCCCTGACTCTGACTCTTTCCAGATAAATACACACAGAGTCTTGTCATAATACTTTTTTTTTTTATTACAATATCCAAAAAACTGGGTATGCAAGTTTAGGGGATCTCAAGACCCCTTCTTCAATCGTAGGAATGTGCCATCTCAAGACTGTATTTTTAAACTATAAAGAAGTTCAAATGTAAAGAAAAGAGAAAATGCAATTTCTTCATAAACATTCTGTGTCTCTCACTACCAATCACATATTCTTTTGTAAACCCTGAAAAATTTCCCTGTAAAGCAAATTATATATATATATATATATATATACACACATATACAGTATATATATATATATATATATATATACATATACTGTGTGTGTGTGTGTGTGTGTATAAAGTGTTGGCAGCCCCCCTTCCCCATAGATCAGCTCTTTTCCTTAATCATCTGCATTAGTGTCAACAAACGGCTACAGATACATATTACTTTGAGAATTAAATACATAATTGTGAAATTCAAACAAGCCGAAGGGCAAGAGGAAAAAGCACTATGTGGATGGCACATGTGGGGTAAATTACCAAAACGTCTGTCCTTCTGAGTCATGGTTCCCTCTTCTGCAGACTGACTTTCAAGGGAATTCTCTCTTTATTGCAAGCACAGCCCCAAGGCACTAGACAGTTTGCTCACTGCTGTCTCTCTGGTGGTTCCAGTATTGCTATCAGCATGGGCGCTCGCTCCCTGCAGAGTCTGGGAGCCACATCATGGCACAGGACAAGGAACAAGGGCCGCTGGGACCAGGGATACTGCATCTGCTGCCTGGCAGGCAGAGGAGCCCAGGGCTCCAGTGCATTCAGGCTGTGCTCAATGTCTTTCTAATGAGGATTCTGTTGGCATGAGCAATCTAAAGACACTCTCGCCGTTTCCAACGGAAAAGAAATATAGTGAACAAGCTCGCCCCTTTCTACCTCCCAGGCTGGAGGGTGGGGGCGGTGGGCTCAAGCGTGGGTGTGAGGCCTGGGATGGCAAACGGGAAACAAAGCGACAGAGTGAGCTGAACAGAAAGACAGACAAGGCAAAGGAAGCCAGAGGAAGCCGGTCAAGGCGAACCACCAGCAGACGGACCCTCCGCAGAGCAGGAAAACTGGCTGACCACTGGCCCTGGGGGTGAGTGTGGCACTGAGGGCCTGGAGCTGGCTGGGCACAGGGCCTGTGGGCCGCCATCACTGCAGGGCTCTGACGAGGTAGAGCTTCTCCCCGTGCTCACTGGTGAAGATGGGCGCCTTTTTGTAGTGTTCCACCAGCTCGTCCATGGTGTGGAATCGCCGCTGCCCAATGCAGTAGACATTGTCCACGAGCTGCACCTTGAAATGCTTGTTCTTCCCTGATGCTTTAAGAGATACGGAGAAGTCACTGGGCTGGGGAGGAAGCAGAACACGGGTTACATGTGGGTCACAGACAGGAGATGCCGGAAAACCCACAGTACTTCATGCTGTGGGACTCAATGATTTTGTGTACTATCATCCAAATCTTCCGTTTACCTAAATCCAAACCACCATGTGGCTCAAATGGTCAAGTCTCTGTTTTAATGTCTAGTAATGGCATCTAATACTCAGAATGACCTGAAGGCAGCCCAGGATCCTTACATTCTGAACCAAAGAAAAATTACCATTTTGCTTAGCACAGTTTTGGTGGTGCTAAATGCATTCTAGTTATTTGAAAAGTAGAAAGTCATTAAGGAATGTATGGCACCTATGTTAATCTGGATGCTCAAGAAACAAATTTTTCATTTCCCAAACTATTTTTTGATAGACTTGGAATTTACTAAAAGTGGTTTGCATGTAGGGAGCTGCTAGAAAATTTACTTCTTGTGACTTCTACCATTACTACAAATTAAGCCATCAAAAGTTTTCTAATACTAAGCTATTTAAAGATAAATAAGAGCAGGGGAAAATTCTGGTAGCGTTTTAAACACAGTTCATAATATCCCAGAGGGGGGTGTAGTATGTGTGGTTTGGGCACTGATTTTATTGAGAAATGTTTAAATTCTGTGATTAGTCAGTGCCTTACTTATATTTGAGTATATTTTAGAAATCCATCATTTTTTATTAAAATTAGTCTTTTATCTCATTTACTGAAAAACATGCAGGAAAGATATTGAAGGAGGAATGTTCTTTGTTAAAAAAAAAAAAAAAAGGCAGTATTAACTAATTCAACAAATAATTATTTACCGAACACTGACTGTAGGCCAGGCAGGCATGGCCTGGATGCGTGAGGATGGGGGGCAGGGGAGGTGGTGCTCGGGGTCAGGACAACCCTCTGAAGAAACCGGAGCTGACCCTGAGCTATGCGAGGCACCAGGCTGATGACAGAGTGCTCGAGAAATCAGGGACCTATTAAAAACAGAACTGCCATATGACCCAACAATCCCAGTACTGGGTATATACCCAAACGCCAGGAAAGGAAATCAGTATATGGAAATAGCTACAGTCCCATGTTTCCTGCAGCACTATTCACAATAGCCAAGAAATGGAATAAACCCAAGTGCCCAATGATGGATGAATGGATAAAGAAAATGTGGTACATACACACAATGGAATACTACTCATCCATAAAAAAGAATGAAATCCTGTCATTTGTGACAACACAGATGGACCTGGAGGACATCGTGTTAAATGAAATAAGTCAGGCACAGAAAGACAAATACTGCATGATCTCACTAACATGTAAAATCTAAAAAAAAGAGGGAGAGAAAGAAAGAGTTGATGTCACAGAAGCAGAGAGTAGAAGAGTGGTTACCAGAGACCGGGAAGGGGAGAGAGTGGGGTGGATGGGGAGAGGCTGGTCAGGGGTATGAAGTTACAGTTAGACAGGAGGAAAAAAGGTCAGGTGTTGTGTTCCACATGGGTATAAGTAAGGAGGCACTGCATATTACAAAACAGCTAGGAGAGGCTTTGAATGTACTCACAACGACACGATAAATGCATGAGGTGATGGAAATGCCGAATACCCTGATCTGATCATCACACAACATATATGTATTGAAACATCAAATTGCACCCCATAAATATGCACAATTGCAACGTGTCAATGAAAAAAACATTTAAAAAAATAAAGAAGAAGGGAGCAAGGACCCACCTCCCCGCAGCACTAAAGGGGCAGCATGGCTTAGGAGGAGAGGCAGGGGCCCTGGCCTTCCCCAGTGGCCTCAGAATAAAACCCATCTGCCCACCCAGCCCCTGCGTACAGTTCCAGTCCACAAGACTAAAATACGCCCCTCCCCCATCCCATTTCACTCCTGCTCATGTGGTTCTTGGGGCATCCTCTGTTCCACTCCTTGGTCACCCATTCCCTAACAGCTCGGCTCCAAGGATATATGGCCCTGGAGAAGCCTCCCCAGCCCCAAACTAGGGAAAATCTCTCCCTCCTCAGCCTGCTAGGTAGCATCCACCTTACAACCCACCTGCAGTAGGCCTAATGCAGTTACAGCAGAATTCCTAAACCAGCTTTTGGCTTTGGCTCTCTCAAGGCTGAGGATCCAGCAGCTCTGCCCTGCTCTGCATCCCTCCCCCAGCAGGACCTCCAAAAAATTCACAAGCATCCAGGCCATTGTTTCTTATACTGAGTTTACAAAAGCCCAAATAATAAATGTTTGATCTTGCAAAACAAGGAACCACTCCATCTACCCGAATGACAACGCAGGGGAACCCGTGTCTGAGAACATTTAAATTGCACAGGGCAGCTGGGCTCACCCACCAGCCACGGCTGTTAGCATAACATAATGAAAGGGACAATGGTACTTATAGTCTGTACGTATGTGTCCCTTGGCCCCAAACAGACCAAACAAGAACAAACCTGGCAGGGGAAAGCCCCAACTTATCTCCAAGCTAAACCCAGAGCCTGATGTCCTGGGTGAGTCCTAGCAGAGACCTGTCAGATTAGGCCTTCGGCTACATGCTATTTTCAGGATCACGGCCACGAGAGGCCGGGAGGGTAGTGGGAGACACAGAACTCCACAATTATTTCAGTGGATCATGGAACCCTGCTGCCAGAGATGGTGATATCAACCAGCCCTACCAACATGATACTCTGAATAGTACAAAATGACATTCAAGGGAACCGTGTGATGGCACAATTCTCAAGTCATTACTACTTTTGCAGGACTGAACAAGAAGACGAGTGGAAGCAGGCCTCTGCGTTCTCGGTGTTACCATCCAAGCTAGTGGCCACGTGTGATTCTGGAAGGAAGACAAACGAAAACAGGTACTGCCCGACAGGGATACCACATACAAGCCAGGCTGGGGCCTCGGGTTCACTGTCACCGCCCCGATGCTTAGTGCTAACAGATTAGGAGAGCCACGTGGCCAACCACACAGCACTTGTGCACACCACAACAGACGAGGGCACTTCCAAAACGTCATGAAAAAACAGAACTGAAAGATAATACAAATCTTTCCGTGAACTTCTTGAAGTGTAAACCGCTACTACGGGTTGTAAATCGCTCAGCCCCCTCCTGATGGCTTCAGGTTTTCCTTAAGGCAATGTTTATTTTCGTTTCAAGTTCCTCGCTCTAAATAATAAGGATGTATACTTGGTGCTAGAAGTCAGGCCTTTAGGAAGAGACGGAGGGCCATCCCACTCCTACAGATGACAGTGACCCAGGCACTGCGCTGGTTTTACAGCTACTTTCATCAGCTCTCTGATAGAGTGGCATCGTTTCTAGGGCAGTGGTATGGGAGTGAGTCGTAGTAAATACATGTATGCCCGATTTTAATTAAGCCAAATGATCAACAGGTTACTTTCTGAATAGGGAAATTTGCATTTCACTTAAGCTCTTTAATTTCCCATCAAGGTGTGTGCATGCTTGTGTGCATTATAGCAGTAAAACGGACACAGCAGAAAGGGTAATTTTCAGTTTCGTGGGCTCCTGAGCAGAAAACTTAACATTAAGGACAGAGAACCTACTTATGCCAAACAGGAGTGCTGAAAATTTGGGAGTGTTCTTCACTCACATTGAGTAGACTCCCCACAGGAAATCGGAAAATGAGCAATCTATACACTGACATGGTTACGTGTCATCCTGAATGCCTCCACATGAGATGTGAAGATGAAGCAGGCCAGGATTCCCGTGTGTGCTCCCAAGGCCAGTGGCAGCAGCAGTGGCAGCAGCCAGGGCCTTGCAGGAACAGCAAGCTCTACGGTGGGTTCAGCCGCCTGGGTCAACCTCTGCAATCTGTGTCTCAATGAGCCCTCCCGGGGGATCCTCATGCAGTTTGAGAACTGAAATAAAATTTAAGCCAACCACCAGTGGTTTTGGAGCCACCTGAGAAAACTGCGAATGTGGTTTAGGTGAAAGTGTCCCATGATGGAGGGAGTTCCATGCCACCTCCCCGTCTGTGGCACCTTTCTGGTCCTGTCCTGGGAGTCTGCCTCTGCTCCAGACATTCCTGCGGGGAATCTCCCCTGATGGGATGGCTGGGGCACCACTGGAGAGCGCAGGCACAGGGAACAATCCCGTGAAGGCACCACCACCTGTTCTCTTGTGCGGTGGTCCTCCACACCCGGCTCTGTGACACAGACCTAGGGGATCAGATGAAAAGGGCCATGCCATGCTCCCCACTCAACAAGTAGTAGTGCAACGGTATGACAGAGTCCTCTAATTTAAGCTTGTCACGTCCTTGAGACGTGAGTCCAGGCACTGGTGAGAGTGCAGAATCTGAACGCTGTGCTAGGGCGGGGGCTGCTTGTGTCCCCATAGGGTGGCAGCTGGCTCCCCCAGATGAATGGCCGGAGAGAAGCATTGGAAGTGAGTGGCTGAACACAGCCATGCACCGGGCAGGGGACCCGGCTCCACCCTCCAAAGGGAGGAGGCGCTGAAGAATCTGCGGACTTCTTTTTAAGCCGTCGCAGCTGTCACACCTGATAAAACTTTCTTGGGCTGGACAAAACTCTAGCTAGATGCAGCCATGTACTTTCTTCTCAGGTTGAAACACCAGCTTTCTACCTGCCCTTCGATTCCTACCTCTATGCTTCTGCCCCACTGTCCAAATGTTCCTGCCTTTCCTTTTCCAAACACCTCCCTTGCCGACCACGGGGCCAACTCTTCAAATTTCTTAACGTTAGACCCCTTATTGTTGTCTTCTTTTCCATTTCTTGTAAAGAATGATTTAATTTTTCTCAGTTTTTGAAACGGAGGTCCTGAGAATCAACAATTAGCACAGCCCGTTCATTCCAGTCCAGTCTTCTTCTTACAAAGTTACTCCCAAGTACAATATGAAGACAACTTAACAGATGGTAAGAAACCAACCTCTCTCAGGGCCATTATCATTTTCTGTTTAGGCCTTCAGCCCCCTATTTGAATGTAATCCCTCTAACCGCAAGAACTTAACACCACATCCCCACACTGGGCTCAGCGTATCTGGTGTTCACTAAACACAGGGACTCACTGATTTCCCATTCTGGCCACCTCTTCCACTATCCGTTCCTTTAGGTAATTCTTACACCTCATCTCTCTGCAACTTCTGCTCACAACTAGTAAATCCTTCTAGAAAAGAGCACCAGAGAACATGTTCCTTGATACTCTTCCTACAGATCAACTTGTTTCTGCAGCTCATTTCCAGTTCCACCCACTTGATCCACTGCCTCAAACACTGCTTTCAAGCACCTTCGCATTTTTATAAAGCAGATGCCTTGATCAGACACTTCTCTCCACTCAAGATTTAATCACTATTTTCTCATTGAGGGAAAAAATGGATGCCAAGAACAGTCTTTAATATCCTTTTTTTCTTCCTTCATCCCCCAAAGCTTTGGTGTTAATGTGATTTTCTTCTGAGCACAGTGGCCATGAGGAAATAAGAGGGGAGGGAGGGACCTTGCTCCCAGCCATGCCTGATCCTTTAATAACCTTAAAACTTATCTTTCACTTTGTACTTCATGAAAAGATGAGAGTAAAAACGCCCATCGTGTGACTCCCCAGGCCTCCCCTGTGGGTTGTGGATCCATCTCTGGTCATGCTGAAGTCTCCCAGCATCAGCAACCTGCACACACACTTGGCGCCCCCTCCACCCCCAGAGAGAGGTCACCTTGTTGGTCTCTTATCAAATGGTGTATCTTTCTTTCCTTTTAGTTTGGTAAATGGATAGTTTTCTCTCTTTATTTCTTTACAGTAGGCACCGTTTTTTGTTCAGAGAAGTGGTTCATTTATCAAAAAGTCTGAGAACCAATGTGTTAGAGGCAAATTGTGTTCCTCTGATTAACATTCTGCTTTTATCTCAGAAAAAAAAAAAAAAAAAACACCTTTCAGTTTTATCATTCTATTAGGTCACCCTCCCTAGTTGTCTATATAGCCTTTTAAAATCAAAATGATGTGGAAATGGAAAATGGTATGGAGCTTCCTCAAACAATTAAAGATACATCTACCATATGACCCAGCTATCCCACTGCTGGGAATATACCCAGAGGAATGGAAATCATCATTTCAAAGGGATACCTACACTCCCATGTTTACTGCAGCTTTATTTACAACAGCCAAGAATTGGAACCAACCTAAATGTCCATCATCGGATGAGTGGATAAGGAAAATGTGGTATATCTACACAATGGAATACTACTCTGCTATAAAAAAAGAACAAAATACTACCATTCGCAGCAATATGGATGGACCTAGAGAAAAATTATATTAAGTGAAATACGCCAGGCACAGAAAGAGAAATACTGCACGTTCTCACTTATTTGTGGGAGCTAATAAAAATAAGTAAATATACAAATGAACGGGGGTGGGGGAGAGAAGACACAACAATTACAACAATTCCTTGATTTTGTTAAGTGAATAGATATGTTGATGGGGGGAGGAGGGAAAGTGAGGGAGGAAAAGGAGGAATTGGTAAAATGACATGAAAATCAACTATATTGTATATTGATAAAATAATTAAAAAATAAATTTAAAAAAATTTTTTTAAATAAAATAAAAATCAACTCTGGCTACACACATGCCACTGGCTGTCGACTGATATTCTCTTTGCTTTGACATCAGATTATCCTTTCCTCACCCCCTGTGTGGCCAGCCTCACCAGCATCTTCTGCTTTCCTGTAAATGTGTCTCTGAAATATTCACTCCACAGGCCTAAAGCCAACCCACACATGACATGATCAAATATTCACCTCACTAGCTTTTGAAATAAACTTACTTATTTACATGAATAAAGAAAAATCCATCATCAGCTACAGAACAGCCCTCAAAGTCCCGTCTGTCCAATCTTTAAACAAATGGAGTTTTTACTGTCCATTTTCAAGTTAGCATGTGTGCATGTGTTTCTCTCTCCCTGTCCCCCAACTATATTTCCTAAAGTTAAATGTAAATACCTCAATGTAGAAATCTTTAGACTATTGTCCTTGTCACTCTGTGTCTCTTTGCAATAACATACCTGGTGTGACCAAATGATAATCAATATTTTAAGTTAGAATTTTACCATATAACCCAATGGTATTCAAAACAGTTTGAACCAAGTTGACATTCTGCAGTCAGTGGTTCTCAAATGTGAGCATCAGAACTCCTCACAGGGCTGTTCAGACCGTGGTTGCAGGGCCCCACCCCAGAGATTGCAGTTCAGCAGGCTGGGAGGGGCCTGGCAATCTGCATCCTAGCGAGATCCCTGGGGATGCTTCTGCTGCTGGTCTGGGAACCACACTTTGAGAACTACTGCCCTGAGGCTGGGGAAAATTTTCCATGGGTGTTTCCCATTTGTTTGTGGAATCACCTCTGCTTGACTCTGCTGTAATTGCACGACTACAATGTAGTTGGGATTTTTAAAATGGTGAAACAGAACACAGTAAGCAGGAAGGGAGAGCAGAGCAGTTTGCGTGCCATTCCACTGTTAGGTACTACACACCGGCCTAACTTCTGATGAACTGCTTTCTGCTGACAAACTCCACTGGGGTCTGAAACTCTCTTTTATTACTCAATGCTGCTCTTGTTAAGCTATAAAGCCCATGTTAAGGAAATGCTTAGTAACAGTGTCATGAGAAACATCCCAGATAAATGAAAGACTCCAAAGAGAAACACAACTCAAAAAGTGAGGAGCACGCCTGCTAAATGAAGACAAGCAAAAAGCAAGGCTGAGATTAAAAGGTCATGAGCTGTTGCAAATCAAAACCACAATGAGATGCCACTACTTGCCCAACCAAATGGCTATTTTTATACATGCACACACAAGAGGGTACTTCAAAAAGTTCATGAAAAGGTTTATATCATCTTTTATTTCTATTTTACACAAACTTTTTGTATTTATATCTATATACACACACACACACACACACACACACACACATACACATGTATAGAACAAGATATGTTGGCAACAGTGTGGAGAAACTGGAGCCTTTGTGCACTGCTGGTGAGGGTATAAAATGGTTCAGCTGCTGTGAAAAACAGCAAGCTCCTTAAAGAATTAAACACTGAATTCCCATTTCATCCAGCAATTCCACTTCTGGGTATATACACAAAAGAACTAAAAGCAGGGAATTGAAGAGATCCCATGCTGACAGCAGCACTATTCACAATACCTAAAAGGGGGAAGCAACCCAAGCATCCACTGATGGATGAATGGATAAAGAAAATGTGGTGTATATGTACAACGGAATATTGTTCGGCCTTAAAAAGGAAGTTCTGACACAGGCTGCAACATGGGTGAACCTTGAGGTCATCATGCTAAGTAAAGTAAGCCAGTCACAAAAAGGCAAATACTGCATAATTCCACTTATATGAGGTCCCTAGAGTAGTCCGACTTTTACAGAGAGCACATGGAACAGCGGTTGCCGGTGCTGGGGGAGCCAGATGAGGAGCCAGAGTTTACTGGGTACAGAATTGTACTTTGAGAAGGTGAAGAGTTCTGGAGGTGGATGGTGATGATGGCTGCACAGCAATGTGTGTGTACTTAATTCCACTGGACTATACACTTAGAAATAGTTAAAATGGTAAATTTTATATTATCTTTATTTTGCCAAAATAATTTTTTTTAAATGGTTTTGTGCTGGTCTAAAAAGATTTGTGAAATTCTGGTGAAAACATCAGGGAATCCTAGCATTGTGAGGGTGAGGACATTGTGCTCTTCCTGCCACAGAAGCCACCAGCAGTGGCAAGGCAGGCGCAGTCTAGGGTAGAGGGGATGCTGAAGGAGGGGGAGGGACAGAGCTCTGCTGCGGTGCCCCCTGGTGAGGGCCCAGCAGTGGTGCAAAAGAGCTCTTGTCTTCAGATCACCTGTGGTACTTGGTGACCATTTTTGGCTCTTCTTGGGGGCCACTGGATAGCTGGAGAAGTGGCCCCAGGCAACAATGCTCCCTGAACTTTCCGAACATTAAGACTGGCAGATGCATAACATTCTTCTATGAACTACTTCTCCCCCTTCTCCACCTTTCAAAAATGCTACAATGATACCGATGGGATCTAACTGGTATACACACCAGCCTCTTTGAAGATAGTGATATTAGTAAGATACTTTAGAAGCCATCGTTGTTGGGTACTTTCCTACCATACATCTTGAGACTAAAACGTAAACATTTCTTGTGGAATTTCTCCTGCAAACTGCAAAGGAGGTGTTTTAAAAGGCCACCTGGGAAAGCCCCTCTAGTGGGGGCGGGGTGGGGGGGCACAGATCCTCTGTTTAAGGAGAAGAGATGTGTGCATGCCTGCATGCAGGAAAGAAATGCTTCCCGGAGTGCTACCCAGAGCCACATTTACATGTTCTCCACCTGCCCACGGTGGCCCTCTTGAAGGCTGAAACGGAGGCGGTGCTTTCCCTTAACCACCTGATAACCCACCACTCACTTTACTCATGTCCACAGCAGGAAAAACCTGAGGGCTGGGCCAGCTGTGCCTGCTGGGGCCCCTGCAGCTCCTCTTGCCCCCACTCGGTATCTGCGTTTCTGTGTGCGTATGCGTGTGTGTGTGTGTGTGTGTGTGTGTGTGTGTGTGTGCTGTTAAAAGAAAAAGCACAGTTCAGAGAAACTGGTGATTTCTATGATTTAATCTCATTGCTAATTTAAGTGGTGTGATCCTCAGATTGCTAAAGAGCTATATCTCACTTATACCTCTTGAGTAAACCAAAGAGAAGTCTCAATCTATAAGACAAACATAGTCACATTTCTTCCTGCAGCCACAGCTACAACCTTGCCCCCAGGCTGCAATGACAGGGGCTGCAGCAGGAGCTCACAGGCGCAGTACTCCCTCCTGCAGAGCACCCCCGCCCACAGAGCACACACGTGACCAGGCCCGCACAGCCCCAGCCTTCAGTGAAGGATTCGGAGCCACGGTCCGCAAGAACTGTTGAAGGGCACAGTGGTCAGGTTTGCTGTTGACTGCAGAGAAGAACTAGCTTTTGATAAGACTCCTGTGTTCACAGATCGCAGTAAAGGTGTGTTGTTTGTTTGCTTGCTTTAAAGTAAGGAGCGAGCCAGGGCTGACAAGGCCGGGTTTCTGAGGGCTCCAGACCCAAGTGGGAATTGGGCAAGTGAGTGAAGTGAGGAGAACTAAACTAGAAAGAGGCCATGCTACACGGTCCTGCGGAACCTTCCATTTTTAAGAACAAATTATGTTTAAAGTTAGAAATGTTACAGAAATCCTGGCTTTCAAACTTCCATTGGGTACTGGCCAAAAAGGATGACAACTAAAAATAACTTAACTTTGAAACTGGAGAGATGCCTACAGGCACTGCGCATGGTAGCCTGTGCTTTTCTCTCACCTTAGCCCGCTACGCTACGGGGAAACACCTGGAGATCTCAGTGCCAGCCCCACAGGCGGAAGACAACCAGGCACCTCTCTAAGAAGTCCACTGAGGCTCCTCACCCCTGAGCTGACCTGAAGCAGTTCACACGTTGCTCTGACAACTTAACTCTCTCCAGTTCTCCGGCAGAAACACAAAGCCAATACAGCTAGTTTATTTTCAAACTGTCAATAGTAAAAAAAAAAAAAGAAAGAAAGAAAGAAGAAAGGAAAGAAAGGAAAGAAAGGAAAGAAAGGAAAGAAAGGAAAGAAAGGAAAGAAAGGAAAGAAAGGAAAGAAAGGAAAGAAAGGAAAGAAAGGAAAGAAAGGAAAGAAAGGAAAGAAAGGAAAGAAAGGAAAGAAAGGAAAGAAAGGAAAGAAAGGAAAGAAAGGAAAGAAAGGAAAGAAAGGAAAGAAAGGAAAGAAAGGAAAGAAAGGAAAGAAAGGAAAGAAAGGAAAGAAAGGAAAGAAAGGAAAGAAAGGAAAGAAAGGAAAGAAAGGAAAGAAAGGAAAGAAAGGAAAGAAAGAAAGAAAGAAAGAAAGAAAGAAAGAAAGAAAGAAAGAAAGAAAGAAAGAAAGAAAGAAAAGAAAAGAAAAGCAGAAAAACACTTCGAGAGATGACTTCTACTCCACAAAAGCTAATAACAGTTCTACATAAAATTAAACTTTACGAAAAGGTTTTTTTTTTTTTTAAACCTATAAGCATTTTTATAATTCTTAGAAATGTAGTATTATACAGAAAGGTGTTTTAGTAACTGCTGTAATACATAAAGCCACCAAGAATGCATAACAGAGACCAGGGGTTTTCAAAGTGTGGTCCCCAGCCCAGCAGCAGCAACATCATCAAGGAAGGTACTAGAAATGTTAATTCTTGGGCCCTAGATCTCCTGAACCAGGAAGGCTGCAGGAGGGACCCAGCAATTGCTGTTTTAACAAGCCCTAGAGGGGGTTTTGATACACACTATGGTTTGAGAATCACCATTTAGAGAGATGGGTTGATGAAATTGCCTGAAAGCAGAGTTTTGTTAGAAATTACGATTTCTATAAGAAATATTACAATTTTAAAAATATAGCAAGGAACTCTTCTAATTCTTTTATTTCCTGGACAAATAATTTTAATAGATCAAAAAACGAAAAAGAAGAAACATCCATCAACTTTTAGTGTGGACAGTATGTGCATTAAATTATCTTTAGCAAGATAGTTTTTCTCTATTGGAAACAATTGTATCATAAGACCAAAAAAAAAAAAAAAAAAAAAAAAAACCAGTATCTAAATACCACTGTGGGCCATAATACATATGAATGAGAGAAAATGTGATCTTGGGATCTAAAGTCTTACAGAGGAAAACGGTCTCCTCAGCCTTAGGCTGACACTAGCCAGTGTATCACGATGGCTGGCTCTGCACCTTTTCAGTCTCATCCTAGTTGTGACCTGTCACTTTCTGAACCTTTACAAGGATGGGGGTTGTAGCAATTAAGAAAATAAAATGCTGACATCTTGCACAGCTCACCAGAAATCTAGTTACAGGTTACTGCCACAGGTTGTTTACGAGCATTCCTTAATCCTAAATCCAAAATACAAAATTTTTTGAGCATTCATGCTGTGGATTGATGTCCCCCCCAAACTTAGTCTCCACTACAACAGTGTAAAGAGGGTGGGAAATCCTATTATGGTAATTGAAAGGTGGGGCCTTGAAGAGGTGATTGGATTGTAGGACCGTGCAGTAGTGAATGGACTAATAATGGTGTCACGGTGTGGCTCTGAGAGCTTTAAAAGGAGAACTTGTGAGAGTCTCTCTCTGCTCCCATTTCAAAATGTGATACCCTGTGTCACTGAAGCCACCACCAAGGAAAACCCTCACCAGATGTGTTCCCTGGACTTTGGACTTCCCAGGCTCTGAAACTATAAGCAGTAAATTTCATTTCCTTACAAAGTATCCAGGTATTTTGTTATAAGCAACAGAAATGGACCAATACAGCCAACATGATGCTCAAAGGAAATAAACATCAGAGCATTTTGGATTTCAGATTTTGAATTTCTGAATTAGGCATGCCCAACTGGTAAATATAATGCACATATTCCAAAATCCAAAATCCGAAACACTTCTGGTCCCAAGCATGTCAGATAAGGGATACTCAACCTGCAATTGTAAGTATGGCTTTCTAACCATGTCCACAGAATCAATGTAGACAGAATAAAATACATGAGGATTTATGATGAGGATACAAAGGGCAGCAGGACTTCTGCATTTTCGAGATATAAGGAGGTACGGTTGACTGGAGGTATGATAATTAAGTATGGAGAATAAGAAACAATATTATGTCACCTTTAGCTACTAACGACAAATGACCGTAAAGATAAGAAGACGGAAGAACAAACAGCAGGTATTGGGGTACAGGACGAGAAAGAGAGCCCAGCTTTTTTTTTGTTCGTTCATTCATCAATTAACCCAACATACATCCAACAGACACTTCTGAAATATCAAGCACTTCACTGACAACTGGATAGCACAGGATGTGGCAATGTTTTTGTTTGTTTTTCTTGAAATATGCACCTCTCCCACCCCAAGCAAAGACTTTGTAGGTATATTTTTATGCTTCAAAACAGAAAAATAGTGAACATTTTTACATGAAAAATGTGGTCAAGGATTTAATGATGATTGCATGTGTGTTATAACAACAGTTAAATTTATTGGGCATTTACTGTATGTTTTGTAGGCTCAGGAAGAAACTTATGCTTCTTAGAAAGAGCTACAATGTACACTGCTTATTTTGACACACCATTCTAGAATGGTATATATCTGCTCAATCTTCAATAAGGCACCTTATAATTAAATTTATGTGTTCCAAAGAATTATAGTCTTGACAGTTTAATAAAGAGGACATCTTATAGTGAATATAGTTTCTATTTTAGTGATGCATTGCTTGTTAGGTATATTTTTGTTTTACCTGGTTTTATGCTCCAAGTATGATGTATTTATCCTATATTCCCAAATTTTCTGTCACGATCTGTCAGGGGTCTGAAATTTTACTTTACTTGCACAATGACAAGTTAACCTGTTACAGTTTTATAGAGGCTGGCAGAAGACACAAGACTCCTGTGCCAGAGACAAAGGACACTTTACTATATACGGCAGTAGCACTTTTCCTTAGTTTTTTACCTAATGTCTTTTTTCTGTTCCAGGGTCTCATCCAGGAACAGATGGCTCCTTTAGACTGCAAAGGTTTAATCGTCATGTCTCCTTAGGCTCCTTTTAGATTGCAAAGGTTTATTTGTTAAATGTTTTCAATCTATCTCTATTTTACTTCCATCTTAAAGAATTGTGTGTGTGCATATGTTTTTATTCAAAAATGTTAATTTTCTTTTTCAAAGAAAAGAAAAATATGGTCAAGCAGAAGTTTAGCTCATTTTTATCAGAATCACTCAGGAAATTTAAAAAACTGATACACATCTTGCAGATGCACTCCAAAAAAACTGCTGTGCCTACTCAGAAGTCAGGCTTCCTGTGGTAACCTTGATCAAAGGAAAGACCAGGCCCAAAGACTGTAAGAAAAGAAAAGGAAATTGAATGAAGATGCCTGCCTCTGAGTCCTGCAGGAAGGCAGTACCCCTTGGAAACCGTTTCATACAGGCACGTTCAATAATGTCAGATTGTGAACCCGAGGGATCTCAGTGGCTGGAGGTGGATGTGAAAGCCAGACTCTACTCTGAGAAATGCCAAAATGAACAGGAAAAGACG